>NW_026559000.1:300000-385763 GCF_026930045.1 Uloborus diversus
CGTGTCGAAAAATTAAACTGACTCAGAATTTTCTTCCCTACATAAATAATCAATAATTGCAAAGGAAAGAAATTTAAAAAAAAAAGAATTTTCAAATTAGAAAAGAAATATATACATTGAAGATATTCGTTCCGGCTGGGACTCGAACCCAGGCCACTCGCTTGGAAGACCAGCGGTCTAGCCATTAGGCTATCGGAGTTCTGTCGAGCGGAGTCTTACTGCCTGACTGATACTGCCTGACTGACAGACTGACTCACTGAATGACTGACTCACTGACTGACCGAGACTGACTGACTAACTGCCTGACTGACTGAGACTGGACTGACTGACTGACTGACTGACTAACTGACTGATTGAGACTGACTGACTGACTGCTTGACTCTCTGACTGGCTATTTCACTGACTGACTGAATGACTAAATGACTGACTGACACTGACT
Organism: Uloborus diversus; assembly: GCF_026930045.1. Taxonomy (NCBI): domain Eukaryota; kingdom Metazoa; phylum Arthropoda; class Arachnida; order Araneae; family Uloboridae; genus Uloborus; species Uloborus diversus. Next base: position 300,440 of record NW_026559000.1, read on the forward strand.
GACTGACTGCTTGACTACCTGACTGACTGCTTGACTGACTATCTGACTGGACAGGACTGACCGACTGACTGACAGACTGACTGAATAAGGATGACTGACAGACTGACTGAATAAGGATGACTGACAGACTGACTGAATAAGGCTGACTGACTGACTGACTGACAGACTGACTGAATAAGGCTGACCGACTGACTGACTGCCTGACTGACTGACTGACTGAATGACTGACTGACTGACTGACCGAGACTGACTGACTGACTGACTGAGACTGGACTGGACTGACTGACTGACTGACTGACTGAGACTGACTGACTGCTTTAGTGACTAACTGACTGCACAGGACTGACCGACTGACTGACTGACTGACTGCCTGACTGACTGACTGACTGAATGACTGACTGACTGAGACTAAATGACTGACTGCTTGACTGACTGGCTGAAGGACTAACTGACTGACTGAGTGACTGACTGACTGGACTGACTGACTGAGACTGAATGACTGAGTGCTTGACTGATTGACTGTCAGACTGACTGACTGACTTCGCAAAAGGGAAAAATAAAAAAAAAAAGAATTATAAAATTAGAAAAAAATATTTGCATTTAAGATTTCCTTTCCCGCTGGGATTTGAACCCAGGGCGACACTCATGGAAGCCCAACGCTCTCGCCAAAATACTATCGGATCTCTGTTGATCGGTGTCTTAATTATAATAAAAACAAAAAATGCACCTTAGTAATTATTGATCTAAAATCTTTGAAATCTAAAGGTCGAATGATTAAACTGACTCAGAATTTTCTTCCGTACGTAAATAATCCATATTTGCAAAAGAAAGAAATTGAAAAAAAAAGAATCTTCAAATTAGAAGAGAAATATATACATGGAAGATTTTCGTTCCGGCCGGGACTCGAACCCAGTACCACGCGCTTGGAACCCAACGGTCTAGCCATTAGGCTATCGGAGCTCTGTCGATGGAAGTCTTAAATATAATAAAAACAAAAAATGCACCTTGGTAATTATTGATTCAAACACTTTGAAATTTACAGGTCGAATAATTAAACTGACTCAGAATTTTTCTCCCTACATAAATAATCAATATTCGCAAAAGAGAAAAATTAAAAAAAAAAGAAGAAGAAATTTCAAATTAGAAACTAAAAGTATACATTGAAGATTTTCGTTCAGGCTGGGACTCGAACCCAGGGCCACTCGCTTGGAAGCCTAACACTCTAGCCATTAGTCTATGGGAGCTCTGTCGGTGGGAGTTTTAAATATAATAAAAACAAAAAATGCACCTTGGTAATTGTTTATTGAAATCTTCGTGTCGAAACATGAACTTCGTGTCAGTCGTCTTCACTTTGAAATCTTCGTGTCGAAAAATTAAACTGACTCAGAATTTTCTTCCCTACATAAATAATCAATAATTGCAAAGGAAAGAAATTTAAAAAAAAAAGAATTTTCAAATTAGAAAAGAAATATATACATTGAAGATATTCGTTCCGGCTGGGATACGAACCCAGGCCACTCGCTTGGAAGACCAGCGGTCTAGCCATTAGGCTATCGGAGTTCTGTCGAGCGGAGTCTTACTGCCTGACTGATACTGCCTGACTGACAGACTGACTCACTGAATGACTGACTCACTGACTGACCGAGACTGACTGACTAACTGCCTGACTGACTGAGACTGGACTGACTGACTGACTGACTGACTAACTGACTGATTGAGACTGACTGACTGACTGCTTGACTCTCTGACTGGCTATTTCACTGACTGACTGAATGACTAAATGACTGACTGACACTGACTGACTGACTGCTTGACTACCTGACTGACTGCTTGACTGACTAACTGACTGGACAGGACTGACCGACTGACTGACAGACTGACTGAATAAGGATGACTGACAGACTGACTGAATAAGGATGACTGACAGACTGACTGAATAAGGCTGACTGACTGACTGACTGACAGACTGACTGAATAAGGCTGACCGACTGACTGACTGCCTGACTGACTGACTGACTGAATGACTGACTGACTGACTGACCGAGACTGACTGACTGACTGACTGAGACTGGACTGGACTGACTGACTGACTGACTGACTGAGACTGACTGACTGCTTTAGTGACTAACTGACTGCACAGGACTGACCGACTGACTGACTGACTGACTGCCTGACTGACTGACTGACTGAATGACTGACTGACTGAGACTAAATGACTGACTGCTTGACTGACTGGCTGAAGGACTAACTGACTGACTGAGTGACTGACTGACTGGACTGACTGACTGAGACTGAATGACTGAGTGCTTGACTGATTGACTGTCAGACTGACTGACTGACTTCGCAAAAGGGAAAAATAAAAAAAAAAGAATTATAAAATTAGAAAAAAATATTTGCATTTAAGATTTCCTTTCCCGCTGGGATTTGAACCCAGGGCGACACTCATGGAAGCCCAACGCTCTCGCCAATATACTATCGGATCTCTGTTGATCGGTGTCTTAATTATAATAAAAACAAAAAATGCACCTTAGTAATTATTGATCTAAAATCTTTGAAATCTAAAGGTCGAATGATTAAACTGACTCAGAATTTTCTTCCGTACGTAAATAATCCATATTTGCAAAAGAAAGAAATTGAAAAAAAAAGAATCTTCAAATTAGAAGAGAAATATATACATGGAAGATTTTCGTTCCGGCCGGGACTCGAACCCAGTACCACGCGCTTGGAACCCAACGGTCTAGCCATTAGGCTATCGGAGTTCTGTCGAGCGGAGTCTTACTGCCTGACTGATACTGCCTGACTGACAGACTGACTCACTGAATGACTGACTCACTGACTGACCGAGACTGTCTGACTAACTGCCTGACTGACTGAGACTGGACTGACTGACTGACTGACTGACTAACTGACTGACTGAGACTGACTGACTGACTGCTTGACTCTCTGACTGGCTATTTCACTGACTGACTGAATGACTAAATGACTGACTGACACTGACTGACTGACTGCTTGACTGACTAACTGACTGGACAGGACTGACCGACTGACTGACAGACTGACTGAATAAGGATGACTGACAGACTGACTGAATAAGGCTGACTGACTGACTGACTGACAGACTGACTGAATAAGGCTGACCGACTGACTGACTGCCTGACTGACTGACTGACTGAATGACTGACTGACTGACTGACCGAGACTGACTGACTGACTGACTGAGACTGGACTGACTGACTGACTGACTGACTGAGACTGACTGACTGCTTTAGTGACTATCTGACTGCACAGGACTGCCCGACTGACTGAGTGACTGACTGCCTGACTGACTGACTGACTGAATGACTGACTGACTGAGACTAAATGACTGACTGCTTGACTGACTGGCTGAAGGACTAACTGACTGACTGAGTGACTGACTGACTGGACTGACTGACTGAGACTGAATGACTGAGTGCTTGACTGATTGACTGTCAGACTGACTGACTGACTTCGCAAAAGGGAAAAATAAAAAAAAAAGAATTATAAAATTAGAAAAAAATATTTGCATTTAAGATTTCCTTTCAGGCTGGGATTTGAACCCAGGGCGACACTCATGGAAGCCCAACGCTCTCGCCAATATACTATCGGATCTCTGTTGATCGGTGTCTTAATTATAATAAAAACAAAAAATGCACCTTAGTAATTATTGATCTAAAATCTTTGAAATCTAAAGGTCGAATGATTAAACTGACTCAGAATTTTCTTCCGTACATAAATAATCCATATTTGCAAACGAAAGAAATTGAAAAAAAAAGAATCTTCAAATTAGAAGAGAAATATATACATGGAAGATTTTCGTTCCGGCCGGGACTCGAACCCAGTACCACGCGCTTGGAACCCAACGGTCTAGCCATTAGGCTATCGGAGCTCTGTCGATGGAAGTCTTAAATATAATAAAAACAAAAAATGCACCTTGGTAATTATTGATTCAAACACTTTGAAATTTACAGGTCGAATAATTAAACTGACTCAGAATTTTTCTCCCTACGTAAATAATCAATATTCGCAAAAGAGAAAAATTAAAAAAAAAAAGAAGAAGAAACTTCAAATTAGAAACCAAAAGTATACATTGAAGATTTTCGTTCAGGCTGGGACTCGAACCCAGGGCCACTCGCTTGGAAGCCTAACACTCTAGCCATTAGTCTATGGGAGCTCTGTCGGTGGGAGTTTTAAATATAATAAAAACAAAAAATGCACCTTGGTAATTGTTTATTTAAACACTTTGAAATCTTCGTGTCGAAAAATTAAACTGACTCAGAATTTTCTTCCCTACATAAATAATCAATAATTGCAAAGGAAAGAAATTGAAAAAAAAAGAATTTTCAAATTAGAAAAGAAATATATACATTGAAGATATTCGCTACGGCTGGGACTCGAACCCAGGCCACTCGCTTGGAAGACCAGCGGTCTAGCCATTAGGCTATCGGAGTTCTGTCGAGCGGAGTCTTACTGCCTGACTGATACTGCCTGACTGACAGACTGACTCACTGACTGACCGAGACTGACTGACTAACTGCCTGACTGACTGAGACTGGACTGACTGACTGACTGACTGACTAACTGACTGACTGAGACTGACTGACTTACTGCTTGACTCTCTGACTGGCTATTTCACTGACTGACTGAATGACTAAATGACTGACTGACACTGACTGACTGACTGCTTGACTACCTGACTGACTGCTTGACTGACTAACTAACTGGACAGGACTGACCGACTGACTGACTGACAGACTGACTGAATAAGGATGACTGACAGACTGACTGAATAAGTCTGACTGACTGACTGACTGACAGACTGACTGAATAAGGCTGACCGACTGACTGACTGCCTGACTGACTGACTGACTGAGACTGGACTGACTGACTGACTGACTGACTGAGACTGACTGACTGCTTTAGTGACTAACTGACTGCACAGGACTGACCGACTGACTGACTGACTGACTGCCTGACTGACTGACTGACTGAATGAGTGACTGACTGAGACTAAATGACTGACTGCTTGACTGACTGGCTGAAGGACTAACTGACTGGACTGACTGACTGAGACTGAATGACTGAGTGCTTGACTGATTGACTGTCAGACTGACTGACTGACTTCGCAAAAGGGAAAAATAAAAAAAAAAGAATTATAAAATTAGAAAAAAATATTTGCATTTAAGGTTTTCTTTCCGGCTGGGATTTGAACCCAGGGCGACACTCATGGAAGCCCAACGCTCTCGCCAATATACTATCCGATCTCTGTTGATCGGTGTCTTAATTATAATAAAAACAAAAAATGCACCTTAGTAATTATTGATCTAAAATCTTTGAAATCTAAAGGTCGAATGATTAAACTGACTCAGAATTTTCTTCCGTACATAAATAATCCATATTTGCAAAAGAAAGAAATTGAAAAAAAAAAGAATCTTCAAATTAGAAGAGAAATATATACATGGAAGATTTTCGTTCCGGCCGGGACTCGAACCCAGTACCACGCGCTTGGAACCCAACGGTCTAGCCATTAGGCTATCGGAGCTCTGTCAATGGAAGTCTTAAATATAATAAAAACAAAAAATGCACCTTGGTAATTATTGATTCAAACACTTTGAAATTTACAGGTAGAATAATTAAACTGACTCAGAATTTTTCTCCCTACATAAATAATCAATATTCGCAAAAGAGAAAAATTAAAAAAAAAAAAAGAAGAAGAAATTTCAATATAGAAACTAAAAGTATACATTGAAGATTTTCGTTCAGGCTGGGACTCGAACCCAGGGCCACTCGCTTTTAAGCCTATCACTCTAGCCATTAGTCTATGGGAGCTCTATCGGTGGGAGTTTTAAATATAATAAAAACAAAAAATGCACCTTGGTAATTGTTTATTTAAACACTTTGAAATCTTCGTGTCGAAAAATTAAACTGACTCAGAATTTTCTTCCCTACATAAATAATCAATAATTGCAAAGGAAAGAAATTGAAAAAAAAAAGAATTTTCAAATTAGAAAAGAAATACATACATTGAAGATATTCGCTCCGGCTGGGACTCGAACCCAGGCCACTCGCTTGGAAGACCAGCGGTCTAGCCATTAGGCTATCGGAGTTCTGTCGAGCGGAGTCTTACTGCCTGACTGATACTGCCTGACTGACAGGCTGACTCACTGACTGACTGATACTGACTGACTGACTCACTGACTGACCGAGACTGACTGACTGACTAACTGACTGACTGAGACTGACTGACTGACTGCTTGACTCTCTGACTGGCTATTTCACTGACTGACTGAATGACTAAATGACTGACTGACACTGACTGACTGACTGCTTGACTACCTGACTGACTGCTTGACTGACTGACTGACAGACTGACTGAATAAGGCTGACTGACTGACTGACTGACAGACTGACTGAATAAGGCTGACCGACTGACTGACTGCCTGACTGACTGACTGACTGAATGACTGACTGACTGACTGACCGAGACTGACTGACTGACTGACTGAGACTGGACTGGACTGACTGACTGACTGACTGACTGAGACTGACTGACTGCTTTAGTGACTAACTGACTGCACAGGACTGACCGACTGACTGACTGACTGACTGACTGACTGACTGAATGACTGACTGACTGAGACTAAATGACTGACTGCTTGACTGACTGGCTGAAGGACTAACTGACTGACTGAGTGACTGACTGACTGGACTGACTGACTGAGACTGAATGACTGAGTGCTTGACTGATTGACTGTCAGACTGACTGACTGACTTCGCAAAAGGGAAAAATAAAAAAAAAGAATTATAAAATTAGAAAAAAATATTTGCATTTAAGATTTCCTTTCCGGCTGGGATTTGAACCCAGGGCGACACTCATGGAAGCCCAACGCTCTCGCCAATATACTATCGGATCTCTGTTGATCGGTGTCTTAATTATAATAAAAACAAAAAATGCACCTTAGTAATTATTGATCTAAAATCTTTGAAATCTAAAGGTCGAATGATTAAACTGACTCAGAATTTTCCTCCGTACATAAATAATCCATATTTGCAAAAGAAAGAAATTGAAAAAAAAAAGAATCTTCAAATTAGAAGAGAAATATATACATGGAAGATTTTCGTTCCGGCCGGGACTCGAACCCAGTACCACGCGCTTGGAACCCAACGGTCTAGCCATTAGGCTATCGGAGCTCTGTCGATGGAAGTCTTAAATATAATAAAAACAAAAATTGCACCTTGGTAATTATTGATTCAAACACTTTGAAATTTACAGGTCGAATAATTAAACTGACTCAGAATTTTTCTCCCTACATAAATAATCAATATTCGCAAAAGAGAAAAATTAAAAAAAAAAAGAAGAAGAAATTTCAAATTAGAAACTAAAAGTATACATTGAAGATTTTCGTTCGGGCTGGGACTCGAACCCAGAGCCACTCGCTTGGAAGCCTAACACTCTAGCCATTAGTCTATGGGAGCTCTGTCGGTGGGAGTTTTAAATATAATAAAAACAAAAAATGCACCTTGGTAATTGTTTATTTAAACACTTTGAAATCTTCGTGTCGAAAAATTAAACTGACTCAGAATTTTCTTCCCTACATAAATAATCAATAATTGCAAAGGAAAGAAATTGAAAAAAAAAGAATTTTCAAATTAGAAAAGAAATATATACATTGAAGATATTCGCTCCGGCTGGGACTCGAACCCAGGCCACTCGCTTGGAAGACCAGCGGTCTAGCCATTAGGCTATCGGAGTTCTGTCGAGCGGAGTCTTACTGCCTGACTGATACTGCCTGACTGATACTGCCTGACTGACAGACTGACTCACTGACTGACTGACTCACTGACTGACCGAGACTGACTGACTAACTGCCTGACTGACTGAGACTGGACTGACTGACTGACTGACTGACTAACTGACTGACTGAGACTGACTGACTTACTGCTTGACTCTCTGACTGGCTATTTCACTGACTGACTGAATGACTAAATGACTGACTGACACTGACTGACTGACTGCTTGACTACCTGACTGACTGCTTGACTGACTAACTAACTGGACAGGACTGACCGACTGACTGACTGACAGACTGACTGAATAAGGATGACTGACAGACTGACTGAATAAGTCTGACTGACTGACTGACTGACAGACTGACTGAATAAGGCTGACCGACTGACTGACTGCCTGACTGACTGAGACTGGACTGACTGACTGACTGACTGACTGAGACTGACTGACTGCTTTAGTGACTAACTGACTGCACAGGACTGACCGACTGACTGACTGACTGACTGCCTGACTGACTGACTGACTGAATGACTGACTGACTGAGACTAAATGACTGACTGCTTGACTGACTGGCTGAAGGACTAACTGACTGGACTGACTGACTGAGACTGAATGACTGAGTGCTTGACTGATTGACTGTCAGACTGACTGACTGACTTCGCAAAAGGGAAAAATAAAAAAAAAAGAATTATAAAATTAGAAAAAAATATTTGCATTTAAGGTTTTCTTTCCGGCTGGGATTTGAACCCAGGGCGACACTCATGGAAGCCCAACGCTCTCGCCAATATACTATCGGATCTCTGTTGATCGGTGTCTTAATTATAATAAAAACAAAAAATGCACCTTAGTAATTATTGATCTAAAATCTTTGAAATCTAAAGGTCGAATGATTAAACTGACTCAGAATTTTCTTCCGTACATAAATAATCCATATTTGCAAAAGAAAGAAATTGAAAAAAAAAAGAATCTTCAAATTAGAAGAGAAATATATACATGGAAGATTTTCGTTCCGGCCGGGACTCGCACACAGTACCACGCGCTTGGAACCCAACGGTCTAGCCATTAGGCTATCGGAGCTCTGTCAATGGAAGTCTTAAATATAATAAAAACAAAAAATGCACCTTGGTAATTATTGATTCAAACACTTTGAAATTTACAGGTAGAATAATTAAACTGACTCAGAATTTTTCTCCCTACATAAATAATCAATATTCGCAAAAGAGAAAAATTAAAAAAAAAAAAAGAAGAAGAAATTTCAATATAGAAACTAAAAGTATACATTGAAGATTTTCGTTCAGGCTGGGACTCGAACCCAGGGCCACTCGCTTTTAAGCCTATCACTCTAGCCATTAGTCTATGGGAGCTCTATCGATGGGAGTTTTAAATATAATAAAAACAAAAAATGCACCTTGGTAATTGTTTATTTAAACACTTTGAAATCTTCGTGTCGAAAAATTAAACTGACTCAGAATTTTCTTCCCTACATAAATAATCAATAATTGCAAAGGAAAGAAATTGAAAAAAAAAGAATTTTCAAATTAGAAAAGAAATACATACATTGAAGATATTCGCTCCGGCTGGGACTCGAACCCAGGCCACTCGCTTGGAAGACCAGCGGTCTAGCCATTAGGCTATCGGAGTTCTGTCGAGCGGAGTCTTACTGCCTGACTGATACTGCCTGACTGACAGACTGACTCACTGACTGACTGATACTGACTGACTGACTCACTGACTGACCGAGACTTACTGACTAACTGCCTGACTGACTGAGACTGGACTAACTGACTGACTGACTGACTGACTGACTGACTGACTAACTGACTGACTGAGACTGACTGACTGACTGCTTGACTCTCTGACTGGCTATTTCACTGACTGACTGAATGACTAAATGACTGACTGACACTGACTGACTGACTGCTTGACTACCTGACTGACTGCTTGACTGACTAACTGACTGGACAGGACTGACCGACTGACTGACTGACAGACTGACTGAATAAGGATGACTGACAGACTGACTGAATAAGGCTGACTGACTGACTGACTGACAGACTGACTGAATAAGGCTGACCGACTGACTGACTGCCTGACTGACTGACTACTGACTGACCGAGACTGACTGACTGACTGACTGAGACTGGACTGGACTGACTGACTGACTGACTGACTGAGACTGACTGACTGCTCTAGTGACTAACTGACTGCACAGGACTGACCGACTGACTGACTGACTGACTGCCTGACTGACTGACTGACTGAATGACTGACTGACTGAGACTAAATGACTGACTGCTTGACTGACTGGCTGAAGGACTAACTGACTGACTGAGTGACTGACTGACTGGACTGACTGACTGAGACTGAATGACTGAGTGCTTGACTGATTGACTGTCAGACTGACTGACTGACTTCGCAAAAGGGAAAAATAAAAAAAAAAGAATTATAAAATTAGAAAAAAATATTTGCATTTAAGATTTCCTTTCCGGCTGGGATTTGAACCCAGGGCGACACTCATGGAAGCCCAACGCTCTCGCCAATATACTATCGGATCTCTGTTGATCGGTGTCTTAATTATAATAAAAACAAAAAATGCACCTTAGTAATTATTGATCTAAAATCTTTGAAATCTAAAGGTCGAATGATTAAACTGACTCAGAATTTTCTTCCCTACATAAATAATCAATAATTGCAAAGGAAAGAAATTGAAAAAAAAAGAATTTTCAAATTAGAAAAGAAATACATACATTGAAGATATTCGCTCCGGCTGGGACTCGAACCCAGGCCACTCGCTTGGAAGACCAGCGGTCTAGCCATTAGGCTATCGGAGTTCTGTCGAGCGGAGTCTTACTGCCTGACTGATACTGCCTGACTGACAGACTGACTCACTGACTGACTGACTCACTGACTGACCGAGACTGACTGACTAACTGCCTGACTGACTGAGACTGACTGACTGACTGCTTGACTCTCTGACTGGCTATTTCACTGACTGACTGAATGACTAAATGACTGACTGACACTGACTGACTGACTGCTTGACTACCTGACTGACTGCTTGACTGACTAACTAACTGGACAGGACTGACCGACTGACTGACTGACAGACTGACTGAATAAGGATGACTGACAGACTGACTGAATAAGTCTGACTGACTGACTGACTGACAGACTGACTGACTGCCTGACTGACTGACTGACTGAGACTGGACTGACTGACTGACTGACTGACTGAGACTGACTGACTGCTTTAGTGACTAACTGACTGCACAGGACTGACCGACTGACTGACTGACTGACTGCCTGACTGACTGACTGACTGAATGACTGACTGACTGAGACTAAATGACTGACTGCTTGACTGACTGGCTGAAGGACTAACTGACTGGACTGACTGACTGAGACTGAATGACTGAGTGCTTGACTGATTGACTGTCAGACTGACTGACTGACTTCGCAAAAGGGAAAAATAAAAAAAAAAGAATTATAAAATTAGAAAAAAATGTTTGCATTTAAGGTTTTCTTTCCGGCTGGGATTTGAACCCAGGGCGACACTCATGGAAGCCCAACGCTCTCGCCAATATACTATCGGATCTCTGTTGATCGGTGTCTTAATTATAATAAAAACAAAAAATGCACCTTAGTAATTATTGATCTAAAATCTTTGAAATCTAAAGGTCGAATGATTAAACTGACTCAGAATTTTCTTCCGTACATAAATAATCCATATTTGCAAAAGAAAGAAATTGAAAAAAAAAAGAATCTTCAAATTAGAAGAGAAATATATACATGGAAGATTTTCGTTCCGGCCGGGACTCGAACCCAGTACCACGCGCTTGGAACCCAACGGTCTAGCCATTAGGCTATCGGAGCTCTGTCGATGGAAGTCTTAAATATAATAAAAACAAAAATTGCACCTTGGTAATTATTGATTCAAACACTTTGAAATTTACAGGTCGAATAATTAAACTGACTCAGAATTTTTCTCCCTACATAAATAATCAATATTCGCAAAAGAGAAAAATTTAAAAAAAAAAGAAGAAGAAATTTCAAATTAGAAACTAAAAGTATACATTGAAGATTTTCGTTCGGGCTGGGACACGAACCCAGGGCCACTCGCTTGGAAGCCTAACACTCTAGCCATTAGTCTATGGGAGCTCTGTCGGTGGGAGTTTTAAATATAATAAAAACAAAAAATGCACCTTGGTAATTGTTTATTTAAACACTTTGAAATCTTCGTGTCGAAAAATTAAACTGACTCAGAATTTTCTTCCCTACATAAATAATCAATAATTGCAAAGGAAAGAAATTGAAAAAAAAAGAATTTTCAAATTAGAAATGAAATATATACATTGAAGATATTCGCTCCGGCTGGGACTCGAACCCAGGCCACTCGCTTGGAAGACCAGCGGTCTAGCCATTAGGCTATCGGAGTTCTGTCGAGCGGAGTCTTACTGCCTGACTGATACTGCCTGACTGACAGACTGACTCACTGACTGACTGATACTGACTGACTGACTCACTGACTGACCTAGACTGACTGACTAACTGCCTGACTGACTGAGACTGGACTGACTGACTGACTGACTGACTGACTGACTAACTGACTGACTGAGACTGACTGACTGACTGCTTGACTCTCTGACTGGCTATTTCACTGACTGACTGAATGACTAAATGACTGACTGACACTGACTGACTGACTGCTTGACTACCTGACTGACTGCTTGACTGACTAACTGACTGGACAGGACTGACCGACTGACTGACTGACAGACTGACTGAATAAGGATGACTGACAGACTGACTGAATAAGGCTGACTGACTGACTGACTGACAGACTGAGAGAATAAGGCTGACCGACTGACTGACTGCCTGACTGACTGACTGACTGACTGAATGACTGACTGACTGACTGACCGAGACTGACTGACTGACTGACTGAGACTGGACTGGACTGACTGACTGACTGACTGACTGAGACTGAGTGACTGCTTTAGTGACTAACTGACTGCACAGGACGACCGACTGACTGACTGACTGACTGCCTGACTGACTGACTGACTGAATGACTGACTGACTGAGACTAAATGACTGACTGCTTGACTGACTGGCTGAAGGACTAACTGACTGACTGAGTGACTGACTGACTGGACTGACTGACTGAGACTGAATGACTGAGTGCTTGACTGATTGACTGTCAGACTGACTGACTGACTTCGCAAAAGGGAAAAATAAAAAAAAAGAATTATAAAATTAGAAAAAATATTTGCATTTAAGATTTCCTTTCCGGCCGGGACTCGAACCCAGTACCACGCGCTAGGAACCCAACGGTCTAGCCATTAGGCTACCGGAGCTCTGTCGATGGAAGTCTTAAATATAATAAAAACAAGAAATGCACCTTGGTAATTATTGATTCAAACACTTTGTAATTTACAGGTCGAATAATTAAACTGACTCAGAATTTTTCTCCCTACATAAATAATCAATATTCGCAAAAGAGAAAAATTAAAAAAAAAAAGAAGAAGAAATTTCAAATTAGAAACTAAAAGTATACATTGAAGATTTTCGTTCAGGCTGGGACTCGAACCCAGGGCCACTCGCTTGGAAGCCTAACACTCTAGCCATTAGTCTATGGGAGCTCTGTCGGTGGGAGTTTTAAATATAATAAAAACAAAAAATGCACCTTGGTAATTGTTTATTTAAACACTTTGAAATCTTCGTGTCGAAAAATTAAACTGACTCAGAATTTTCTTCCCTACATAAATAATCAATAATTGCAAAGGAAAGAAATTGAAAAAAAAAAGAATTTTCAAATTAGAAAAGAAATATATACATTGAAGATATTCGCTCCGGCTTGGACTCGAACCCAGGTCACTCGCTTGGAAGACCAGCGGTCTAGCCATTAGGCTATCGGAGTTCTGTCGAGCGGAGTCTTACTGCCTGACTGATACTGCCTGACTGACAGACTGACTCACTGACTGACTGATACTGACTGACTGACTCACTGACTGACCGAGACTGACTGACTAACTGCCTGACTGACTGAGACTGGACTGACTGACTGACTGACTGACTGACTGACTAACTGACTGACTGAGACTGACTGACTGACTGCTTGACTCTCTGACTGGCTATTTCACTGACTGACTGAATGACTAAATGACTGACTGACACTGACTGACTGACTGCTTGACTACCTGACTGACTGCTTGACTGACTAACTGACTGGACAGGACTGACCGACTGACTGACTGACAGACTGACTGAATAAGGATGACTGGCAGACTGACTGAATAAGGCTGACTGACTGACTGACTGACAGACTGACTGAATAAGGCTGACCGACTGACTGACTGCCTGACTGACTGACTGACTGAATGACTGACTGACTGACTGACCGAGACTGACTGACTGACTGACTGAGACTGGACTGGACTGGACTGACTGACTGACTGACTGACTGAGACTGACTGACTGCTTTAGTGACTAACTGACTGCACAAAACTGACTGACTGACTGACTGCCTGACTGACTGACTGACTGAATGACTGACTGACTGAGACTAAATGACTGACTGCTTGACTGACTGGCTGAAGGACTAACTGACTGACTGAGTGACTGACTGACTGGACTGACTGACTGAGACTGAATGACTGAGTGCTTGACTGATTGACTGTCAGACTGACTGACTGACTTCGCAAAAGGGAAAAATAAAAAAAAAAGAATTATACAATTAGAAAAAAATATTTGCATTTAAGATTTCCTTTCCGGCCGGGACTCGAACCCAGTACCACGCGCTAGGAACCCAACGGTCTAGCCATTAGGCTATCGGAGCTCTGTCGATGGAAGTCTTAAATATAATAAAAACAAAAAATGCACCTTGGTAATTATTGATTCAAACACTTTGAAATTTACAGGTCGAATAATTAAACTGACTCAGAATTTTTCTCCCTACATAAATAATCAATATTCGCAAAAGAGAAAAATTAAAAAAAAAGAAGAAGAAATTTCAAATTAGAAACTAAAAGTATACATTGAAGATTTTCGTTCAGGCTGGGACTCGAACCCAGGGCCACTCGCTTGGAAGCCTAACACTCTAGCCATTAGTCTATGGGAGCTCTGTCGGTGGGAGTTTTAAATATAATAAAAACAAAAAATGCACCTTGGTAATTGTTTATTTAAACAATTTGAAATCTTCGTGTCGAAAAATTAAACTGACTCAGAATTTTCTTCCCTACATAAATAATCAATAATTGCAAAGGAAAGAAATTGAAAAAAAAAAGAATTTTCAAATTAGAAAAGAAATATATACATTGAAGATATTCGCTCCGGCTTGGACTCGAACCCAGGTCACTCGCTTGGAAGACCAGCGGTCTAGCCATTAGGCTATCGGAGTTCTGTCGAGCGGAGTCTTACTGCCTGACTGATACTGCCTGACTGACAGACTGACTCACTGACTGACTGATACTGACTGACTGACTCACTGACTGACCGAGACTGACTGACTAACTGCCTGACTGACTGAGACTGGACTGACTGACTGACTGACTGACTGACTGACTAACTGACTGACTGAGACTGACTGACTGACTGCTTGACTCTCTGACTGGCTATTTCACTGACTGACTGAATGACTAAATGACTGACTGACACTGACTGACTGACTGCTTGACTACCTGACTGACTGCTTGACTGACTAACTGACTGGACAGGACTGACCGACTGACTGACTGACAGACTGACTGAATAAGGATGACTGGCAGACTGACTGAATAAGGCTGACTGACTGACTGACTGACAGACTGACTGAATAAGGCTGACCGACTGACTGACTGCCTGACTGACTGACTGACTGAATGACTGACTGACTGACTGACCGAGACTGACTGACTGACTGACTGAGACTGGACTGGACTGGACTGACTGACTGACTGACTGACTGAGACTGACTGACTGCTTTAGTGACTAACTGACTGCACAAAACTGACTGACTGACTGACTGCCTGACTGACTGACTGACTGAATGACTGACTGACTGAGACTAAATGACTGACTGCTTGACTGACTGGCTGAAGGACTAACTGACTGACTGAGTGACTGACTGACTGGACTGACTGACTGAGACTGAATGACTGAGTGCTTGACTGATTGACTGTCAGACTGACTGACTGACTTCGCAAAAGGGAAAAATAAAAAAAAAAGAATTATACAATTAGAAAAAAATATTTGCATTTAAGATTTCCTTTCCGGCCGGGACTCGAACCCAGTACCACGCGCTAGGAACCCAACGGTCTAGCCATTAGGCTATCGGAGCTCTGTCGATGGAAGTCTTAAATATAATAAAAACAAAAAATGCACCTTGGTAATTATTGATTCAAACACTTTGAAATTTACAGGTCGAATAATTAAACTGACTCAGAATTTTTCTCCCTACATAAATAATCAATATTCGCAAAAGAGAAAAATTAAAAAAAAAGAAGAAGAAATTTCAAATTAGAAACTAAAAGTATACATTGAAGATTTTCGTTCAGGCTGGGACTCGAACCCAGGGCCACTCGCTTGGGAGCCTAACACTCTAGCCATTAGTCTATGGGAGCTCTGTCGGTGGGAGTTTTAAATATAATAAAAACAAAAAATGCACCTTGGTAATTGTTTATTTAAACAATTTGAAATCTTCGTGTCGAAAAATTAAACTGACTCAGAATTTTCTTCCCTACATAAATAATCAATAATTGCAAAGGAAAGAAATTGAAAAAAAAAATTTTCAAATTAGAAAAGAAATATATACATTGAAGATATTCGCTCTGGCTGGGACTCGAACCCAGGCCACTCGCTTGGAAGACCAGCGGTCTAGCCATTAGGCTATCGGAGTTCTTTCGAGTGGAGTCTTACTGCCTGACTGATACTGCCTGACTGACAGACTGACTCACTGACTGACTGATACTGACTGACTGACTCACTGACTGACAGAGACTGACTGACTAACAGCCTGACTGACTGAGACTGGACTGACTGACTGACTGACTGACTGACTGACTAACTGACTGACTGAGACTGACTGACTGACTGCTTGACTCTCTGACTGGCTATTTCACTGACTGACTGAATGACTAAATGACTGACTGACACTGACTGACTGACTGCTTGACTACCTGACTGACTGCTTGACTGACTAACTGACTGGACAGGACTGACCGACTGACTGACTGACAGACTGACTGAATAAGGATGACTGGCAGACTGACTGAATAAGGCTGACTGACTGACTGACTGACAGACTGACTGAATAAGGCTGACCGACTGACTGACTGCCTGACTGACTGACTGACTGAATGACTGACTGACTGACTGACCGAGACTGACTGACTGACTGACTGAGACTGGACTGGACTGGACTGACTGACTGACTGACTGACTGAGACTGACTGACTGCTTTAGTGACTAACTGACTGCACAAAACTGACTGACTGACTGACTGCCTGACTGACTGACTGACTGAATGACTGACTGACTGAGACTAAATGACTGACTGCTTGACTGACTGGCTGAAGGACTAACTGACTGACTGAGTGACTGACTGACTGGACTGACTGACTGAGACTGAATGACTGAGTGCTTGACTGATTGACTGTCAGACTGACTGACTGACTTCGCAAAAGGGAAAAATAAAAAAAAAAGAATTATACAATTAGAAAAAAATATTTGCATTTAAGATTTCCTTTCCGGCCGGGACTCGAACCCAGTACCACGCGCTAGGAACCCAACGGTCTAGCCATTAGGCTATCGGAGCTCTGTCGATGGAAGTCTTAAATATAATAAAAACAAAAAATGCACCTTGGTAATTATTGATTCAAACACTTTGAAATTTACAGGTCGAATAATTAAACTGACTCAGAATTTTTCTCCCTACATAAATAATCAATATTCGCAAAAGAGAAAAATTAAAAAAAAAGAAGAAGAAATTTCAAATTAGAAACTAAAAGTATACATTGAAGATTTTCGTTCAGGCTGGGACTCGAACCCAGGGCCACTCGCTTGGAAGCCTAACACTCTAGCCATTAGTCTATGGGAGCTCTGTCGGTGGGAGTTTTAAATATAATAAAAACAAAAAATGCACCTTGGTAATTGTTTATTTAAACAATTTGAAATCTTCGTGTCGAAAAATTAAACTGACTCAGAATTTTCTTCCCTACATAAATAATCAATAATTGCAAAGGAAAGAAATTGAAAAAAAAAATTTTCAAATTAGAAAAGAAATATATACATTGAAGATATTCGCTCTGGCTGGGACTCGAACCCAGGCCACTCGCTTGGAAGACCAGCGGTCTAGCCATTAGGCTATCGGAGTTCTTTCGAGTGGAGTCTTACTGCCTGACTGATACTGCCTGACTGACAGACTGACTCACTGACTGACTGATACTGACTGACTGACTCACTGACTGACAGAGACTGACTGACTAACAGCCTGACTGACTGAGACTGGACTGACTGACTGACTGACTGACTGACTAACTGACTGACTGAGACTGACTGACTGACTGCTTGACTCTCTGACTGGCTATTTCACTGACTGACTGAATGACTAAATGACTGACTGACACTGACTGACTGACTGCTTGACTACCTGACTGACTGCTTGACTGACTAACTGACTGGACAGGACTGACCGACTGACTGACTGACAGACTGACTGAATAAGGATGACTGACAGACTGACTGAATAAGGCTGACTGACTGACTGACTGACAGACTGACTGACAGACTGACTGAATAAGGCTGACCGACTGACTGACTGCCTGACTGACTGACTGACTGAATGACTGACTGACTGACTGACTGAGACTGACTGACTGACTGACTGAGACTGGACTGGACTGACTGACTGACTGACTGACTGAGACTGAGTGACTGCTTTAGTGACTAACTGACTGCACAGGACGACCGACTGACTGACTGACTGACTGCCTGACTGACTGACTGACTGAATGACTGACTGACTGAGACTAAATGACTGACTGCTTGACTGACTGGCTGAAGGACTAACTGACTGACTGAGTGACTGACTGACTGGACTGACTGACTGAGACTGAATGACTGAGTGCTTGACTGATTGACTGTCAGACTGACTGACTGACTTCGCAAAAGGGAAAAATAAAAAAAAAGAATTATAAAAAATACTTGCATTTAAGATTTCCTTTCCGGCCGGGACTCGAACCCAGTACCACGCGCTAGGAACCCAACGGTCTAGCCATTAGGCTATCGGAGCTCTGTCGATGGAAGTCTTAAATATAATAAAAACAAAAAATGCACCTTGGTAATTATTGATTCAAACACTTTGAAATTTACAGGTCGAATAATTAAACTGACTTAGAATTTTTCTCCCTACATAAATAATCAATATTCGCAAAAGAGAAAAATTAAAAAAAAAAAGAAGAAGAAATTTCAAATTAGAAACTAAAAGTATACATTGAAGATTTTCGTTCAGGCTGGGACTCGAACCCAGGGCCACTCGCTTGGAAGCCTAAGACTCTAGCCATTAGTCTATGGGAGCTCTGTCGGTGGGAGTTTTAAATATAATAAAAACAAAAAATGCACCTTGGTAATTGTTTATTTAAACACTTTGAAATCTTCGTGTCGAAAAATTAAACTGACTCAGAATTTTCTTCCCTACATAAATAATCAATAATTGCAAAGGAAAGAAATTGAAAAAAAAAAGAATTTTCAAATTAGAAAAGAAATATATACATTGAAGATATTCGCTCCGGCTTGGACTCGAACCCAGGCCACTCGCTTGGAAGACCAGCGGTCTAGCCATTAGGCTATCGGAGTTCTGTCGAGCGGAGTCTTACTGCCTGACTGATACTGCCTGACTGACAGACTGACTCACTGACTGACTGATACTGACTGACTGACTCACTGACTGACCGAGACTGACTGACTAACTGCCTGACTGACTGAGACTGGACTGACTGACTGACTGACTGACTGACTGACTGACTAACTGACTGACTGAGACTGACTGACTGACTGCTTGACTCTCTGACTGGCTATTTCACTGACTGACTGAATGACTAAATGACTGACTGACACTGACTGACTGACTGCTTGACTACCTGACTGACTGCTTGACTGACTAACTGACTGGACAGGACTGACCGACTGACTGACTGACAGACTGACTGAATAAGGATGACTGGCAGACTGACTGAATAAGGCTGACTGACTGACTGACTGACTGACTGACTGACTGACTGAGACTGGACTGGACTGGACTGACTGACTGACTGACTGACTGAGACTGACTGACTGCTTTAGTGACTAACTGACTGCACAGGACTGACTGACTGACTGACTGCCTGACTGACTGAATGACTGACTGACTGAGACTAAATGACTGACTGCTTGACTGACTGGCTGAAGGACTAACTGACTGACTGAGTGACTGACTGACTGGACTGACTGACTGAGACTGAATGACTGAGTGCTTGACTGATTGACTGTCAGACTGACTGACTGACTTCGCAAAAGGGAAAAATAAAAAAAAAAGAATTATACAATTAGAAAAAAATATTTGCATTTAAGATTTCCTTTCCGGCCGGGACTCGAACCCAGTACCACGCGCTAGGAACCCAACGGTCTAGCCATTAGGCTATCGGAGCTCTGTCGATGGAAGTCTTAAATATAATAAAAACAAAAAATGCACCTTGGTAATTATTGATTCAAACACTTTGAAATTTACAGGTCGAATAATTAAACTGACTCAGAATTTTTCTCCCTACATAAATAATCAATATTCGCAAAAGAGAAAAATTAAAAAAAATGAAGAAGAAATTTCAAATTAGAAACTAAAAGTATACATTGAAGATTTTCGTTCAGGCTGGGACTCGAACCCAGGGCCACTCGCTTGGAAGCCTAACACTCTAGCCATTAGTCTATGGGAGCTCTGTCGGTGGGAGTTTTAAATATAATAAAAACAAAAAATGCACCTTGGTAATTGTTTATTTAAACACTTTGAAATCTTCGTGTCGAAAAATTAAACTGACTCAGAATTTTCTTCCCTACATAAATAATCAATAATTGCAAAGGAAAGAAATTGAAAAAAAAAAATTTTCAAATTAGAAAAGAAATATATACATTGAAGATATTCGCTCTGGCTGGGACTCGAACCCAGGCCACTCGCTTGGAAGACCAGCGGTCTAGCCATTAGGCTATCGGAGTTCTGTCGAGTGGAGTCTTACTGCCTGACTGATACTGCCTGACTGACAGACTGACTCACTGACTGACTGATACTGACTGACTGACTCACTGACTGACAGAGACTGACTGACTAACAGCCTGACTGACTGAGACTGGACTGACTGACTGACTGACTGACTGACTGACTAACTGACTGACTGAGACTGACTGACTGACTGCTTGACTCTCTGACTGGCTATTTCACTGACTGACTGAATGACTAAATGACTGACTGACACTGACTGACTGACTGCTTGACTACCTGACTGACTGCTTGACTGACTAACTGACTGGACAGGACTGACCGACTGACTGACTGACAGACTGACTGAATAAGGATGACTGACAGACTGACTGAATAAGGCTGACTGACTGACTGACTGACAGACTGACTGACAGACTGACTGAATAAGGCTGACCGACTGACTGACTGCCTGACTGACTGACTGACTGAATGACTGACTGACTGACTGACTGAGACTGACTGACTGACTGACTGAGACTGGACTGGACTGACTGACTGACTGACTGACTGAGACTGAGTGACTGCTTTAGTGACTAACTGACTGCACAGGACGACCGACTGACTGACTGACTGACTGACTGCCTGACTGACTGACTGACTGAATGACTGACTGACTGAGACTAAATGACTGACTGCTTGACTGACTGGCTGAAGGACTAACTGACTGACTGAGTGACTGACTGACTGGACTGACTGACTGAGACTGAATGACTGAGTGCTTGACTGATTGACTGTCAGACTGACTGACTGACTTCGCAAAAGGGAAAAATAAAAAAAAAAGAATTATAAAAAATGTTTGCATTTAAGATTTCCTTTCCGGCCGGGACTCGAACCCAGTACCACGCGCTAGGAACCCAACGGTCTAGCCATTAGGCTATCGGAGCTCTGTCGATGGAAGTCTTAAATATAATAAAAACAAAAAATGCACCTTGGTAATTATTGATTCAAACACTTTGAAATTTACAGGTCGAATAATTAAACTGACTCAGAATTTTTCTCCCTACATAAATAATCAATATTCGCAAAAGAGAAAAATTAAAAAAAAAAGAAGAAGAAATTTCAAATTAGAAACTAAAAGTATACATTGAAGATTTTCGTTCAGGCTGGGAGTCGAACCCAGGGCCACTCGCTTGGAAGCCTAACACTCTAGCCATTAGTCTATGGGAGCTCTGTCGGTGGGAGTTTTAAATATAATAAAAACAAAAAATGCACCTTGGTAATTGTTTATTTAAACACTTTGAAATCTTCGTGTCGAAAAATTAAACTGACTCAGAATTTTCTTCCCTACATAAATAATCAATAATTGCAAAGGAAAGAAATTGAAAAAAAAAAGAATTTTCAAATTAGAAAAGAAATATATACATTGAAGATATTCGCTCCGGCTTGGACTCGAACCCAGGCCACTCGCTTGGAAGACCAGCGGTCTAGCCATTAGGCTATCGGAGTTCTGTCGAGCGGAGTCTTACTGCCTGACTGATACTGCCTGACTGACAGACTGACTCACTGACTGACTGATACTGACTGACTGACTCACTGACTGACCGAGACTGACTGACTAACTGCCTGACTGACTGAGACTGGACTGACTGACTGACTGACTGACTGACTGACTAACTGACTGACTGAGACTGACTGACTGACTGCTTGACTCTCTGACTGGCTATTTCACTGACTGACTGAATGACTAAATGACTGACTGACACTGACTGACTGACTGCTTGACTACCTGACTGACTGCTTGACTGACTAACTGACTGGACAGGACTGACCGACTGACTGACTGACAGACTGACTGAATAAGGATGACTGGCAGACTGACTGAATAAGGCTGACTGACTGACTGACTGACAGACTGACTGAATAAGGCTGACCGACTGACTGACTGCCTGACTGACTGACTGACTGAATGACTGACTGACTGACTGACCGAGACTGACTGACTGACTGACTGAGACTGGACTGGACTGGACTGACTGACTGACTGCTAGACTGACTGACTGACTGAATGACTGACTGACTGAGACTAAATGACTGACTGCTTGACTGACTGGCTGAAGGACTAACTGACTGACTGAGTGACTGACTGACTGGACTGACTGACTGAGACTGAATGACTGAGTGCTTGACTGATTGACTGTCAGACTGACTGACTGACTTCGCAAAAGGGAAAAATAAAAAAAAAGAATTATAAAATTAGAAAAAAATATTTGCATTTAAGATTTCCTTTCCGGCTGGGATTTGAACCCAGGGCGACACTCATGGAAGCCCAACGCTCTCGCCAATATACTATCGGATCTCTGTTGATCGGTGTCTTAATTATAATAAAAACAAAAAATGCACCTTAGTAATTATTGATCTAAAATCTTTGAAATCTAAAGGTCGAATGATTAAACTGACTCAGAATTTTCTTCCGTACGTAAATAATCCATATTTGCAAAAGAAAGAAATTGAAAAAAAAAAGAATCTTCAAATTAGAAGAGAAATATATACATGGAAGATTTTCGTTCCGGCCGGGACTCGAACCCAGTACCACGCGCTTGGAACCCAACGGTCTAGCCATTAGGCTATCGGAGTTCTGTCGAGCGGAGTCTTACTGCCTGACTGATACTGCCTGACTGACAGACTGACTCACTGAATGACTGACTCACTGACTGACCGAGACTGACTGACTAACTGCCTGACTGACTGAGACTGGACTGACTGACTGACTGACTGACTAACTGACTGACTGAGACTGACTGACTGACTGCTTGACTCTCTGACTGGCTATTTCACTGACTGACTGAATGACTAAATGACTGACTGACACTGACTGACTGACTGCTTGACTGACTAACTGAGTGGACAGGACTGACCGACTGACTGACAGACTGACTGAATAAGGATGACTGACAGACTGACTGAATAAGGCTGACTGACTGACTAACTGACAGACTGACTGAATAAGGCTGACCGACTGACTGACTGCCTGACTGACTGACTGACTGAATGACTGACTGACTGACTGACCGAGACTGACTGACTGACTGACTGAGACTGGACTGGACTGGACTGACTGACTGACTGACTGACTGAGACTGACTGACTTGTTTAGTGACTATCTGACTGCACAGGACTGCCCGACTGACTGAGTGACTGACTGCCTGACTGACTGACTGACTGAATGACTGACTGACTGAGACTAAATGACTGACTGCTTGACTGACTGGCTGAAGGACTAACTGACTGACTGAGTGACTGACTGACTGGACTGACTGACTGAGACTGAATGACTGAGTGCTTGACTGATTGACTGTCAGACTGACTGACTGACTTCGCAAAAGGGAAAAATAAAAAAAAAAGAATTATAAAATTAGAAAAAAAATTTGCATTTAAGATTTCCTTTCCGGCTGGGATTTGAACCCAGGGCGACACTCATGGAAGCCCAACGCTCTCGCCAATATACTATCGGATCTCTGTTGATCGGTGTCTTAATTATAATAAAAACAAAAAATGCACCTTAGTAATTATTGATCTAAAATCTTTGAAATCTAAAGGTCGAATGATTAAACTGACTCAGAATTTTCTTCCGTACATAAATAATCCATATTTGCAAAAGAAAGAAATTGAAAAAAAAAAAAGAATCTTCAAATTAGAAGAGAAATATATACATGGAAGATTTTCGTTCCGGCCGGGACTCGAACCCAGTACCACGCGCTTGGAACCCAACGGTCTAGCCATTAGGCTATCGGAGCTCTGTCGATGGAAGTCTTAAATATAATAAAAACAAAAAATGCACCTTGGTAATTATTGATTCAAACACTTTGAAATTTAGAGGTCGAATAATTAAACTGACTCAGAATTTTTCTCCCTACATAAATAATCAATATTCGCAAAAGAGAAAAATTAAAAAAAAAAAAGAAGAAGAAATTTCAAATTAGAAACCAAAAGTATACATTGAAGATTTTCGTTCAGGCTGGGACTCGAACCCAGGGCCACTCGCTTGGAAGCCTAACACTCTAGCCATTAGTCTATGGGAGCTCTGTCGGTGGGAGTTTTAAATATAATAAAAACAAAAAATGCACCTTGGTAATTGTTTATTTAAACACTTTGAAATCTTCGTGTCGAAAAATTAAACTGACTCAGAATTTTCTTCCCTACATAAATAATCAATAATTGCAAAGGAAAGAAATTGAAAAAAAAAAAGAATTTTCAAATTAGAAAAGAAATATTTACATTGAAGATATTCGCTCCGGCTGGGACTCGAACCCAGGCCACTCGCTTGGAAGACCAGCGGTCTAGCCATTACGCTATCGGAGTTCTGTCGAGCGGAGTCTTACTGCCTGACTGATACTGCCTGACTGACAGACTGACTCACTGACTGACTGACTCACTGACTGACCGAGACTGACTGACTAACTGCCTGACTGACTGAGACTGACTGACTGACTGCTTGACTCTCTGACTGGCTATTTCACTGACTGACTGAATGACTAAATGACTGACTGACACTGACTGACTGACTGCTTGACTACCTGACTGACTGCTTGACTGACTAACTAACTGGACAGGACTGACCGACTGACTGACTGACAGACTGACTGAAATAAGGATGACTGACAGACTGACTGAATAAGTCTGACTGACTGACTGACTGACTGACTGCCTGACTGACTGACTGACTGAGACTGGACTGACTGACTGACTGACTGACTGAGACTGACTGACTGCTTTAGTGACTAACTGACTGCACAGGACTGACCGACTGACTGACTGACTGACTGCCTGACTGACTGACTGACTGAATGACTGACTGACTGAGACTAAATGACTGACTGCTTGACTGACTGGCTGAAGGACTAACTGACTGGACTGACTGACTGAGACTGAATGACTGAGTGCTTGACTGATTGACTGTCAGACTGACTGACTGACTTCGCAAAAGGGAAAAATAAAAAAAAAGAATTATAAAATTAGAAAAAAATATTTGCATTTAGGGTTTTCTTTCCGGCTGGGATTTGAACCCAGGTCGACACTCATGGAAGCCCAACGCTCTCGTCAATATACTATCGGATCTCTGTTGATCGGTGTCTTAATTATAATAAAAACAAAAAATGCACCTTAGTAATTATTGATCTAAAATCTTTGAAATCTAAAGGTCGAATGATTAAACTGACTCAGAATTTTCTTCCGTACATAAATAATCCATATTTGCAAAAGAAAGAAATTGAAAAAAAAAAGAATGTTCAAATTAGAAGAGAAATATATACATGGAAGATTTTCGTTCCGGCCGGGACTCGAACCCAGTACCACGCGCTTGGAACCCAACGGTCTAGCCATTAGGCTATCGGAGCTCTGTCGATGGAAGTCTTAAATATAATAAAAACAAAAATTGCACCTTGGTAATTATTGATTCAAACACTTTGAAATTTACAGGTCGAATAATTAAACTGACTCAGAATTTTTCTCCCTACATAAATAATCAATATTCGCAAAAGAGAAAAATTAAAAAAAAAAAGAAGAAGAAATTTCAAATTAGAAACTAAAAGTATACATTGAAGATTTTCGTTCGGGCTGGGACTCGAACCCAGGGCCACTCGCTTGGAAGCCTAACACTCTAGCCATTAGTCTATGGGAGCTCTGTCGGTGGGAGTTTTAAATATAATAAAAACAAAAAATGCACCTTGGTAATTGTTTATTTAAACACTTTGAAATCTTCGTGTCGAAAAATTAAACTGACTCAGAATTTTCTTCCCTACATAAATAATCAATAATTGCAAAGGAAAGAAATTGAAAAAAAAAGAATTTTCAAATTAGAAAAGAAATATATACATTGAAGATATTCGCTCCGGCTGGGACTCGAACCCAGGCCACTCGCTTGGAAGACCAGCGGTTTAGCCATTAGGCTATCGGAGTTCTGTCGAGCGGAGTCTTACTGCCTGACTGATACTGCCTGACTGACAGACTGACTCACTGACTGACTGATACTGACTGACTGACTCACTGACTGACCGAGACTGACTGACTAACTGCCTGACTGACTGAGACTGGACTGACTGACTGACTGACTGACTGACTGACTAACTGACTGACTGAGACTGACTTACTGACTGCTTGACTCTCTGACTGGCTATTTCACTGACTGACTGAATGACTAAATGACTGACTGACACTGACTGACTGACTGCTTGACTACCTGACTGACTGCTTGACTGACTAACTGACTGGACAGGACTGACCGACTGACTGACTGACAGACTGACTGAATAAGGATGACTGACAGACTGACTGAATAAGGCTGACTGACTGACTGACTGACAGACTGAGAGAATAAGGCTGACCGACTGACTGACTGCCTGACTGACTGACTGACTGAATGACTGACTGACTGACTGACCGAGACTGACTGACTGACTGACTGAGACTGGACTGGACTGACTGACTGACTGACTGACTGAGACTGAGTGACTGCTTTAGTGACTAACTGACTGCACAGGACGACCGACTGACTGACTGACTAACTGCCTGACTGACTGACTGACTGAATGACTGACTGACTGAGACTAAATGACTGACTGCTTGACTGACTGGCTGAAGGACTAACTGACTGACTGAGTGACTGACTGACTGGACTGACTGACTGAGACTGAATGACTGAGTGCTTGACTGATTGACTGTCAGACTGACTGACTGACTTCGCAAAAGGGAAAAATAAAAAAAAAGAATTATAAAATTAGAAAAAATATTTGCATTTAAGATTTCCTTTCCGGCCGGGACTCGAACCCAGTACCACGCGCTAGGAACCCAACGGTCTAGCCCTTAGGCTACCGGAGCTCTGTCGATGGAAGTCTTAAATATAATAAAAACAAGAAATGCACCTTGGTAATTATTGATTCAAACACTTTGTAATTTACAGGTCGAATAATTAAACTGACTCAGAATTTTTCTCCCTACATAAATAATCAATATTCGCAAAAGAGAAAAATTAAAAAAAAAAGAAGAAGAAATTTCAAATTAGAAACTAAAAGTATACATTGAAGATTTTCGTTCAGGCTGGGACTCGAACCCAGGGCCACTCGCTTGGAAGCCTAACACTCTAGCCATTAGTCTATGGGAGCTCTGTCGGTGGGAGTTTTAAATATAATAAAAACAAAAAATGCACCTTGGTAATTGTTTATTTAAACACTTTGAAATCTTCGTGTCGAAAAATTAAACTGACTCAGAATTTTCTTCCCTACATAAATAATCAATAATTGCAAAGGAAAGAAATTGAAAAAAAAAAGAATTTTCAAATTAGAAAAGAAATATATACATTGAAGACATTCGCTCCGGCTTGGACTCGAACCCAGGCCACTCGCTTGAAAGACCAGCGGTCTAGCCATTAGGCTATCGGAGTTCTGTCGAGCGGAGTCTTACTGCCTGACTGATACTGCCTGACTGACAGACTGACTCACTGACTGACTGATACTGACTGACTGACTCACTGACTGACCGAGACTGACTGACTAACTGCCTGACTGACTGAGACTGGACTGACTGACTGACTGACTGACTGACTGACTAACTGACTGACTGAGACTGACTGACTGACTGCTTGACTCTCTGACTGGCTATTTCACTGACTGACTGAATGACTAAATGACTGACTGACACTGACTGACTGACTGCTTGACTGACTAACTGACTGGACAGGACTGACCGACTGACTGACTGACAGACTGACTGAATAAGGATGACTGACAGACTGACTGAATAAGGCTGACTGACTGACTGACTGACAGACTGACTGACAGACTGACTGAATAAGGCTGACCGACTGACTGACTGCCTGACTGACTGACTGACTGAATGACTGACTGACTGACTGACTGAGACTGACTGACTGACTGACTGAGACTGGACTGGACTGACTGACTGACTGACTGACTGAGACTGAGTGACTGCTTTAGTGACTAACTGACTGCACAGGACGACCGACTGACTGACTGACTGACTGCCTGACTGACTGACTGACTGAATGAATGACTGACTGAGACTAAATGACTGACTGCTTGACTGACTGGCTGAAGGACTAACTGACTGACTGAGTGACTGACTGACTGACTGACTTCGCAAAAGGGAAAAATAAAAAAAAAGAATTATAAAATTAGAAAAAATATTTGCATTTAAGATTTCCTTTCCGGCCGGGACTCGAACCCAGTACCACGCGCTAGAAACCCAACGGTCTAGCCATTAGGCTATCGGAGCTCTGTCGATGGAAGTCTTAAATATAATAAAAACAAAAAATGCACCTTGGTAATTATTGATTCAAACACTTTGAAATTTACAGGTCGAATAATTAAACTGACTCAGAATTTTTCTCCCTACATAAATAATCAATATTCGCAAAAGAGAAAAATTAAAAAAAAAAAGAAGAAGAAATTTCAAATTAGAAACTAAAAGTATACATTGAAGATTTTCGTTCAGGCTGGGACTCGAACCCAGGGCCACTCGCTTGGAAGCCTAACACTCTAGCCATTAGTCTATGGGAGCTCTGTCGGTGGGAGTTTTAAATATAATAAAAACAAAAGATGCACCTTGGTAATTGTTTATTTAAACACTTTGAAATCTTTCTGTCGAAAAATTAAACTGACTCAGAATTTTCTTCCCTACATAAATAATCAATAATTGCAAAGGAAAGAAATTGAAAAAAAAAAGAATTTTCAAATTAGAAAAGAAATATATACATTGAAGATATTCGCTCCGGCTTGGACTCGAACCCAGGCCACTCGCTTGGAAGACCAGCGGTCTAGCCATTAGGCTATCGGAGTTCTGTCGAGCGGAGTCTTACTGCCTGACTGATACTGCCTGACTGACAGACTGACTCACTGACTGACTGATACTGACTGACTGACTCACTGACTGACCGAGACTGACTGACTAACTGCCTGACTGACTGAGACTGGACTGACTGACTGACTGACTGACTGACTGACTAACTGACTGACTGAGACTGACTGACTGACTGCTTGACTCTCTGACTGGCTATTTCACTGACTGACTGAATGACTAAATGACTGACTGACTGACTGCTTGACTACCTGACTGACTGCTTGACTGACTAACTGACTGGACAGGACTGACCGACTGACTGACTGACAGACTGACTGAATAAGGATGACTGGCAGACTGACTGAATAAGGCTGACTGACTGACTGACTGACAGACTGACTGAATAAGGCTGACCGACTGACTGACTAACTGACTGACTGACTGACTGAATGACTGACTGACTGACTGACCGAGACTGACTGACTGACTGACTGAGACTGGACTGGACTGGACTGACTGACTGACTGACTGACTGACTCTGACTGACTGCTTTAGTGACTAACTGACTGCACAGGACTGACTGACTGACTGACTGCCTGACTGACTGACTGACTGAATGACTGACTGACTGAGACTAAATGACTGACTGCTTGACTGACTGGCTGAAGGACTAACTGACTGACTGAGTGACTGACTGACTGGACTGACTGACTGAGACTGAATGACTGAGTGCTTGACTGATTGACTGTCAGACTGACTGACTGACTTCGCAAAAGGGAAAAATAAAAAAAAAAAGAATTATAAAATTAGAAAAAAATATTTGCATTTAAGATTTCCTTTCCGGCCGGGACTCGAACCCAGTACCACGCGCTAGGAACCCAACGGTCTAGCCATTAGGCTATCGGTGCTCTGTCGATGGAAGTCTTAAATATAATAAAAACAAAAAATGCACCTTGGTAATTATTGATTCAAACACTTTGAAATTTACAGGTCGAATAATTAAACTGACTCAGAATTTTTCTCCCTACATAAATAATCAATATTCGCAAAAGAGAAAAATTAAAAAAAAAAGAAGAAGAAATTTCAAATTAGAAACTAAAAGTATACATTGAAGATTTTCGTTCAGGCTGGGACTCGAACCCAGGGCCACTCGCTTGGAAGCCTAACACTCTAGCCATTAGTCTATGGGAGCTCTGTCGGTGGGAGTTTTAAATATAATAAAAACAAAAAATGCACCTTGGTAATTGTTTATTTAAACACTTTGAAATCTTCGTGTCGAAAAATTAAACTGACTCAGAATTTTCTTCCCTACATAAATAATCAATAATTGCAAAGGAAAGAAATTGAAAAAAAAAAAGAATTTTCAAATTAGAAAAGAAATATATACATTGAAGATATTCGCTCCGGCTGGGACTCGAACCCAGGCCACTCGCTTGGAAGATCAGCAGTCTAGCCATTAGGCTATCGGAGTTCTGTCGAGCGGAGTCTTACTGCCTGACTGATACTGCCTGACTGACAGACTGACTCACTGACTGACTGATACTGACTGACTGACTCACTGACTGACCGAGACTGACTGACTAACTGCCTGACTGACTGAGACTGGACTGACTGACTGACTGACTGACTGACTGACTAACTGACTGACTGAGACTGACTGACTGACTGCTTGACTCTCTGACTGGCTATTTCACTGACTGACTGACTGACTGAGACTGACTGACTGACTGCTTGACTCTCTGACTGGCTATTTCACTGACTGACTGAATGACTAAATGACTGACTGACACTGACTGACTGACTGCTTGACTACCTGACTGACTGCTTGACTGACTAACTGACTGGACAGGACTGACCGACTGACTGACTGACAGACTGACTGAATAAGGATGACTGACAGACTGACTGAATAAGGCTGACTGACTGACTGACAGACAGACTGACTGAATAAGGCTGACCGACTGACAGACTGCCTGACTGACTGACTGACTGAATGACTGACTGACTGACTGACCGAGACTGACTGACTGACTGACTGAGACTGGACTGGACTGACTGACTGACTGACTGAGACTGACTGACTGCTTTAGTGACTAACTGACTGCACAGGACTGACCGACTGACTGACTGACTGACTGCCTGACTGACTGACTGACTGAATGACTGACTGACTGAGACTAAATGACTGACTGCTTGACTGACTGGCTGAAGGACTAACTGACTGACTGAGTGACTGACTGACTGGACTGACTGACTGAGACTGAATGACTGAGTGCTTGACTGATTGACTGTCAGACTGACTGACTGACTTCGCAAAAGGGAAAAATAAAAAAAAAAGAATTATAAAATTAGAAAAAAATATTTGCATTTAAGATTTCCTTTCCGGCCGGGACTCGAACCCAGTACCACGCGCTAGGAACCCAACGGTCTAGCCATTAGGGTATCGGAGCTCTGTCGATTGAAGTCTTAAATATAATAAAAACAAAAAATGCACCTTGGTAATTATTGATTCAAACACTTTGAAATTTACAGGTCGAATAATTAAACTGACTCAGAATTTTTCTCCCTACATAAATAATCAATATTCGCAAAGAAGAAAAATTAAAAAAAAAGAAGAAGAAATTTCAAATTAGAAACTAAAAGTATACATTGAAGATTTTCGTTCAGGCTGGGACTCGAACCCAGGGCCACTCGCTTGGAAGCCTAACACTCTAGCCATTAGTCTATGGGAGCTCTGTCGGTGGGAGTTTTAAATATAATAAAAACAAAAAATGCACCTTGGTAATTGTTTATTTAAACACTTTGAAATCTTCGTGTCGAAAAATTAAACTGACTCAGAATTTTCTTCCCTACATAAATAATCAATAATTGCAAAGGAAAGAAATTGAAAAAAAAAAATTTCAAATTAGAAAAGAAATATATACATTGAAGATATTCGCTCCGGCTGGGACTCGAACCCAGGCCACTCGCTTGGAAGACCAGCGGTCTAGCCATTAGGCTATCGGAGTTCTGTCGAGTGGAGTCTTACTGCCTGACTGATACTGCCTGACTGACAGACTGACTCACTGACTGACTGATACTGACTGACTGACTCACTGACTGACCGAGACTGACTGACTAACAGCCTGACTGACTGAGACTGGACTGACTGACTGACTGACTGACTGAGACTGACTGACTGACTGCTTGACTCTCTGACTGGCTATTTCACTGACTGACTGAATGACTAAATGACTGACTGACACTGACTGACTGACTGCTTGACTACCTGACTGACTGCTTGACTGACTAACTGACTGGACAGGACTGACCGACTGACTGACTGACAGACTGACTGAATAAGGATGACTGACAGACTGACTGAATAAGGCTGACTGACTGACTGACTGACAGACTGACTGACAGACTGACTGAATAAGGCTGACCGACTGACTGACTGCCTGACTGACTGACTGACTGAATGACTGACTGACTGACTGACCGAGACTGACTGACTGACTGACTGAGACTGGACTGGACTGACTGACTGACTGACTGACTGAGACTGGACTGGACTGACTGACTGACTAACTGACTGCACAGGACTGACCGACTGACTGACTGACTGACTGCCTGACTGACTGACTGACTGAAAGACTGACTGACTGAGACTAAATGACTGACTGCTTGACTGATTGGCTGAAGGACTAACTGACTGACTGAGTGACTGACTGACTGGACTGACTGACTGAGACTGAATGACTGAGTGCTTGACTGATTAACTGTCAGACTGACTGACTGACTTCGCAAAAGGGAAAAATAAAAAAAAAGAATTATAAAATTAGAAAAAAATATTTGCATTTAAGATTTCCTTTCCGTCCGGGACTCGAACCCAGTACCACGCGCTAGGAACCCAACGGTCTAGCCATTAGGCTATCGGAGCTCTGTCGATGGAAGTCTTAAATATAATAAAAACAAAAAATGCACCTTGGTAATTATTGATTCAAACACTTTGAAATTTACAGGTCGAATAATTAAACTGACTCAGAATTTTTCTCCCTACATAAATAATCAATATTCGCAAAAGAGAAAAATTTAAAAAAAAGAAGAAGAAATTTCAAATTAGAAACTAAAAGTATACATTGAAGATTTTCGCTCAGGCTGGGACTCGAACCCAGGGCCACTCGCTTGGAAGCCTATCACTCTAGCCATTAGTCTATGGGAGCTCTGTCGGTGGGAGTTTTAAATATAATAAAAACAAAAAATGCACCTTGGTAATTGTTTATTTAAACACTTTGAAATCTTCGTGTCGAAAAATTAAACTGACTCAGAATTTTCTTCCCTACATAAATATTCAATAATTGCAAAGGAAAGAAATTGAAAAAAAAAAGAATTTTCAAATTAGAAAAGAAATATATACATTGAAGATATTCGCTCCGGCTTGGACTCGAACCCAGGCCACTCGCTTGGAAGACCAGCGGTCTAGCCATTAGGCTATCGGAGTTCTGTCGAGCGGAGTCTTACTGCCTGACTGATACTGCCTGACTGACAGACTGACTCACTGACTGACTGATACTGACTGACTGACTCACTGACTGACCGAGACTGA
Source organism: Uloborus diversus (assembly GCF_026930045.1). Lineage (NCBI taxonomy): Eukaryota > Metazoa > Arthropoda > Arachnida > Araneae > Uloboridae > Uloborus > Uloborus diversus. The sequence continues at coordinate 334,889 of NW_026559000.1, forward strand.
CTGACTAACTGCCTGACTGACTGAGACTGGACTGACTGACTGACTGACTGACTGACTGACTGACTGCTTGACTCTCTGACTGGCTATTTCACTGACTGACTGAATGACTAAATGACTGACTGACACTGACTGACTGACTGCTTGACTACCTGACTGACTGCTTGACTGACTAACTGACTGGACAGGACTGACCGACTGACTGACTGACAGACTGACTGAATTAGGATGACTGACAGACTGACTGAATAAGGCTGACTGACTGACTGACTGACAGACTGACTGAATAAGGCTGACCGACTGACTGACTGCCTGACTGACTGACTGACTGAATGACTGACTGACTGACTGACCGAGACTGACTGACTGACTGACTGAGACTGGACTGGACTGACTGACTGACTGACTGACTGACTGTCTAACTGACTGACTGAGACTGACTGACTGACTGCTTGACTCTCTGACTGGCTATTTCACTGACTGACTGAATGACTAAATGACTGACTGACACTGACTGACTGACTGCTTGACTACCTGACTGACTGCTTGACTGACTAACTGACTGGACAGGACTGACCGACTGACTGACTGACAGACTGACTGAATAAGGATGACTGACAGACTGACTGAATAAGGCTGACTGACTGACTGACTGACAGACTGACTGAATAAGGCTGACCGACTGACTGACTGCCTGACTGACTGACTGACTGAATGACTGACTGACTGACTGACCGAGACTGACTGACTGACTGACTGACTGAGACTGGACTGGACTGACTGACTGACTGACTGACTGAGACTGACTGACTGCTTTAGTGACTAACTGACTGCACAGGACTGACCGACTGACTGACTGACTGACTGACTGAATGACTGACTGACTGAGACTAAATGACTGACTGCTTGACTGACTGGCTGAAGGACTAACTGACTGACTGAGTGACTGACTGACTGGACTGACTGACTGAGACTGAATGACTGAGTGCTTGACTGATTGACTGTCAGACTGACTGACTGACTTCGCAAAAGGGAAAAATAAAAAAAAAAGAATTATAAAATTAGAAAAAAATATTTGCATTTAAGATTTCCTTTCCGGCCGGGACTCGAACCCAGTACCACGCGCTAGGAGCCCAACGGTCTAGCCATTAGGCTATCGGAGCTCTGTCGATGGAAGTCTTAAATATAATAAAAACAAAAAATGCACCTTGGTAATTATTGATTCAAACACTTTGAAATTTACAGGTCGAATAATTAAACTGACTCAGAATTTTTCTCCCTACATAAATAATCAATATTCGCAAAAGAGAAAAATTTAAAAAAAAGAAGAAGAAATTTCAAATTAGAAACTAAAAGTATACATTGAAGATTTTCGCTCAGGCTGGGACTCGAACCCAGGGCCACTCGCTTGGAAGCCTATCACACTAGCCATTAGTCTATGGGAGCTCTGTCGGTGGGAGTTTTAAATATAATAAAAACAAAAAATGCACCTTGGTAATTGTTTATTTAAACACTTTGAAATCTTCGTGTCGAAAAATTAAACTGACTCAGAATTTTCTTCCCTACATAAATAATCAATAATTGCAAAGGAAAGAAATTGAAAAAAAAAAGAATTTTCAAATTAGAAAAGAAATATATACATTGAAGATATTCGCTCCGGCTTGGACTCGAACCCAGGCCACTCGCTTGGAAGACCAGCGGTCTAGCCATTAGGCTATCGGAGTTCTGTCGAGCGGGTCTTACTGCCTGACTGATACTGCCTGACTGACAGACTGACTCACTGACTGACTGATACTGACTGACTGACTCACTGACTGACCGAGACTGACTGACTAACTGCCTGACTGACTGAGACTGGACTGACTGACTGACTGACTGACTGACTGACTAACTGACTGACTGAGACTGACTGACTGACTGCTTGACTCTCTGACTGGCTATTTCACTGACTGACTGAATGACTAAATGACTGACTGACACTGACTGACTGACTGCTTGACTACCTGACTGACTGCTTGACTGACTAACTGACTGGACAGGACTGACCGACTGACTGACTGACAGACTGACTGAATTAGGATGACTGACAGACTGACTGAATAAGGCTGACTGTCTGACTGACTGACAGACTGACTGAATAAGGCTGACCGACTGACTGACTGCCTGACTGACTGACTGACTGAATGACTGACTGACTGACTGACCGAGACTGACTGACTGACTGACTGAGACTGGACTGGACTGACTGACTGACTGAGACTGACTGACTGCTTTAGTGACTAACTGACTGCACAGGACTGACCGACTGACTGACTGACTGACTGACTGACTGACTGACTGACTGAATGACTGACTGACTGAGACTAAATGACTGACTGCTTGACTGACTGGCTGAAGGACTAACTGACTGACTGAGTGACTGACTGACTGGACTGACTGACTGAGACTGAATGACTGAGTGCTTGACTGATTGACTGTCAGACTGACTGACTGACTTCGCAAAAGGGAAAAATAAAAAAAAAAGAATTATAAAATTAGAAAAAAATATTTGCATTTAAGATTTTCTTTCCGGCTGGGATTTGAACCCAGGGCGACACTCATGGAAGCCCAACGCTCTCGCCAATACACTATCGGATCTCTGTTGATCGGTGTCTTAATTATAATAAAAACAAAAAATGCACCTTAGTAATTATTGATCTAAAATCTTTGAAATCTAAAGGTCGAATGATTAAACTGACTCAGAATTTTCTTCCGTACATAAATAATCCATATTTGCAAAAGAAAGAAATTGAAAAAAAAAAGAATCTTCAAATTAGAAGAGAAATATATACATGGAAGATTTTCGTTCCGGCCGGGACTCGAACCCAGTACCACGCGCTTCGAAGCCAACGGTCTAGCCATTAGGCTATCGGAGCTCTGTCGATGGAAGTCTTAAATATAATAAAAACAAAAAATGCACCTTGGTAATTATTGATTCAAACACTTTGAAATTTACAGGTCGAATAATTAAACTGACTCAGAATTTTTCTCCCTACATAAATAATCAATATTCGCAAAAGAGAAAAATTAAAAAAAAAGAAGAAGAAATTTCAAATTAGAAACTAAAAGTATACATTGAAGATTTTCGTTCAGGCTGGGACTCGAACCCAGGGCCACTCGCTTGGAAGCCTAACACTCTAGCCATTAGTCTATGGGAGCTCTGTCGGTGGGAGTTTTAAATATAATAAAAACAAAAAATGCACCTTAGTAATTGTTTATTTAAACACTTTGAAATCTTCGTGTCGAAAAATTAAACTGACTCAGAATTTTCTTCCCTACATAAATAATCAATAATTGCAAAGGAAAGAAATTGAAAAAAAAAAAAAGAATTTTCAAATTAGAAAAGAAATATATACATTGAAGATATTCGCTCCGGCTTGGACTCGAACCCAGGCCACTCGCTTGGAAGACCAGCGGTCTAGCCATTAGGCTATCGGAGTTCTGTCGAGCGGAGTCTTACTGTCTGACTGACAGACTGACTCACTGACTGACTGATACTGACTGACTGACTCACTGACTGACCGAGACTGACTGACTAACTGCCTGACTGACTGAGACTGGACTGACTGACTGACTGACTGACTGACTAACTGACTGACTGAGACTGACTGACTGACTGCTTGACTCTCTGACTGGCTATTTCACTGACTGACTGAATGACTAAATGACTGACTGACACTGACTGACTGACTGCTTGACTGACTAACTGACTGGACAGGATTGATCGACTGACTGACTGACAGACTGACTGAATAAGGATGACTGACAGACTGACTGAATAAGGCTGACTGACTGACTGACTGACAGACAGACTGAATAAGGCTGACCGACTGACTGACTGCCTGACTGACTGAATGACTGACTGACTAAGACTGGACTGGACTGACTGACTGACTGACTAAGACTGGACTGGACTGACTGACTGAGACTGACTGACTGCTTTAGTGACTAACTGACTGCACAGGACTGACCGACTGACTGACTGACTGACTGCCTGACTGACTGACTGACTGGACTGACTGACTGAGACTGAATGACTGAGTGCTTGACTGATTGACTGTCAGACTGACTGACTGACTTCGCAAAAGGGAAAAATAAAAAAAAAAGAATTATAAAATTAGAAAAAAATATTTGCATTTAAGATTTCCTTTCCGACTGGGATTTGAACCCAGGGCGACACTCATGGAAGCCCAACGCTCTCGCCAATATACTATCGGATCTCTGTTGATCGGTGTCTTAATTATAATGAAAACAAAAAATGCACCTTAGTAATTATTGATCTAAAATCTTTGAAATCTAAAGGTCGAATGATTAAACTGACTCAGAATTTTCTTCTGTACATAAATAATCCATATTTGCAAAAGAAAGAAATTGAAAAAAAAAAGAATCTTCAAATTAGAAGAGAAATATATACATGGAAGATTTTCGTTCCGGCCGGGACTCGAACCCAGTACCACGCGCTTGAAACCCAACGGTCTAGCCATTAGGCTATCGGAGCTCTGTCGATGGAAGTCTTAAATATAATAAAAACAAAAAAAACACCTTGGTAATTATTGATTCAAACGCTTTGAAATTTACAGGTCGAATAATTAAACTGACTCAGAATTTTTCTCCCTACATAAATAATCAATATTCGCAAAAGAGAAAAATTAAAAAAAAAGAAGAAGAAATTTCAAATTAGAAACTAAAAGTATACATTGAAGATTTTCGTTCAGGCTGGGACTCGAACCCAGGGCCACTCGCTTGGAAGCCTAACACTCTAGCCATTAGTCTATGGGAGCTCTGTCGGTGGGAGTTTTAAATATAATAAAAACAAAAAATGCACCTTGGTAATTGTTTATTTAAACACTTTGAAATCTTCGTGTCGAAAAATTAAACTGACTCAGAATTTTCTTCCCTACATAAATAATCAATAATTGCAAAGGAAAAAATTGAAAAAAAAAAAGAATTTTCAAATTAGAAAAGAAATATATACATTGAAGATATTCGCTCCGGCTTGGACTCGAACCCAGGCCACTCGCTTGGAAGACCAGCGGTCTAGCCATTAGGCTATCGGAGTTCTGTCGAGCGGAGTCTTACTGCCTGACTGACAGACTGACTCACTGACTGACTGATACTGACTGACTGACTCACTGACTGACCGAGACTGACTGACTAACTGCCTGACTGACTGAGACTGGACTGACTGACTGACTGACTGACTGACTAACTGACTGACTGAGACTGACTGACTGACTGCTTGACTCTCTGACTGGCTATTTCACTGACTGACTGAATGACTAAATGACTGACTGACACTGACTGACTGACTGCTTGACTGACTAACTGACTGGACAGGATTGATCGACTGACTGACTGACAGACTGACTGAATAAGGATGACTGACAGACTGACTGAATAAGGCTGACTGACTGACTGACTGACAGACAGACTGAATAAGGCTGACCGACTGACTGACTGCCTGACTGACTGAATGACTGACTGACTGACTGACCGAGACTGACTGACTGACTGACTAAGACTGGACTGGACTGACTGACTGACTGACTGACTGAGACTGACTGACTGCTTTAGTGACTAACTGACTGCACAGGACTGACCGACTGACTGACTGACTGACTGACTGACTGACTGAATGACTGACTGACTGAGACTAAATGACTGACTGCTTGACTGACTGGCTGAAGGACTAACTGACTGACTGAGTGACTGACTGACTGGACTGACTGACTGAGACTGAATGACTGAGTGCTTGACTGATTGACTGTCAGACTGACTGACTGACTTCGCAAAAGGGAAAAATAAAAAAAAAAGAATTATAAAATTAGAAAAAAATATTTGCATTTAAGATTTCCTTTCCGACTGGGATTTGAACCCAGGGCGACACTCATGGAAGCCCAACGCTCTCGCCAATATACTATCGGATCTCTGTTGATCGGTGTCTTAATTATAATGAAAACAAAAAATGCACCTTAGTAATTATTGATCTAAAATCTTTGAAATCTAAAGGTCGAATGATTAAACTGACTCAGAATTTTCTTCCGTACATAAAAAATCCATATTTGCAAAAGAAAGAAATTGAAAAAAAAAAAGAATCTTCAAATTAGAAGAGAAATATATACATGGAAGATTTTCGTTCCGGCCGGGACTCGAACCCAGTACCACGCGCTTGAAACCCAACGGTCTAGCCATTAGGCTATCGGAGCTCTGTCGATGGAAGTCTTAAATATAATAAAAACAAAAAATGCACCTTGGTAATTATTGATTCAAACACTTTGAAATTTACAGGTCGAATAATTAAACTGACTCAGAATTTTTCTCCCTACATAAATAATCAATATTCGCAAAAGAGAAAAATTAAAAAAAAAAGAAGAAGAAATTTCAAATTAGAAACTAAAAGTATACATTGAAGATTTTCGTTCAGGCTGGGACTCGAACCCAGGGCCACTCGCTTGGAAGCCTAACACTCTAGCCATTAGTCTATGGGAGCTCTGTCGGTGGGAGTTTTAAATATAATAAAAACAAAAAATGCACCTTGGTAATTGTTTATTTAAACACTTTGAAATCTTTGTGTCGAAAAATTAAACTGACTCAGAATTTTCTTCCCTACATAAATAATCAATAATTGCAAAGGAAAGAAATTGAAAAAAAAAAGAATTTTCAAATTAGAAAAGAAATATATACATTGAAGATATTCGCTCCGGCTTGGACTCGAACCCAGGCCACTCGCTTGGAAGACCAGCGGTCTAGCCATTAGGCTATCGGAGTTCTGTCGAGCGGAGTCTTACTGCCTGACTGACAGACTGACTCACTGACTGACTGATACTGACTGACTGACTCACTGACTGACCGAGACTGACTGACTAACTGCCTGACTGACTGAGACTGGACTGACTGACTGACTGACTGACTGACTAACTGACTGACTGAGACTGACTGACTGACTGCTTGACTCTCTGACTGGCTATTTCACTGACTGACTGAATGACTAAATGACTGACTGACACTGACTGACTGACTGCTTGACTGACTAACTGACTGGACAGGATTGATCGACTGACTGACTGACAGACTGACTGAATAAGGATGACTGACAGACTGACTGAATAAGGCTGACTGACTGACTGACTGACAGACAGACTGAATAAGGCTGACCGACTGACTGACTGCCTGACTGACTGAATGACTGACTGACTGACTGACCGAGACTGACTGACTGACTGACTAAGACTGGACTGGACTGACTGACTGACTGACTGACTGAGACTGACTGACTGCTTTAGTGACTAACTGACTGCACAGGACTGACCGACTGACTGACTGACTGACTGACTGACTGACTGAATGACTGACTGACTGAGACTAAATGAGTGACTGCTTGACTGACTGGCTGAAGGACTAACTGACTGACTGAGTGACTGACTGACTGGACTGACTGACTGAGACTGAATGACTGAGTGCTTGACTGATTGACTGTCAGACTGACTGACTGACTTCGCAAAAGGGAAAAATAAAAAAAAAGAATTATAAAATTAGAAAAAAATATTTGCATTTAAGATTACCTTTCCGGCTGGGATTTGAACCCAGGGCGACACTCATGGAAGCCCAACGCTCTCGCCAATATACTATCGGATCTCTGTTGATCGGTGTCTTAATTATAATGAAAACAAAAAATGCACCTTAGTAATTATTGATCTAAAATCTTTGAAATCTAAAGGTCGAATGATTAAACTGACTCAGAATTTTCTTCCGTACATAAATAATCCATATTTGCAAAAGAAAGAAATTGAAAAAAAAAAAAAAGAATCTTCAAATTAGAAGAGAAATATATACATGGAAGATTTTCGTTCCGGCCGGGACTCGAACCCAGTACCACGCGCTTGGAACCCAACGGTCTAGCCATTAGGCTATCGGAGCTCTGTCGATGGAAGTCTTAAATATAATAAAAACAAAAAATGCACCTTGGTAATTATTGATTCAAACACTTTGAAATTTACAGGTCGAATAATTAAACTGACTCAGAATTTTTCTCCCTACATAAATAATCAATATTCGCAAAAGAGAAAAATTAAAAAAAAAAGAAGAAGAAATTTCAAATTAGAAACCAAAAGTATACATTGATGATTTTCGTTCAGGCTGGGACTCGAACCCAGGGCCACTCGCTTGGAAGCCTAACACTCTAGCCATTAGTCTATGGGAGCTCTGTCGGTGGGAGTTTTAAATATAATAAAAACAAAAAATGCACCTTGGTAATTCTTTATTTAAACACTTTGAAATCTTCGTGTCGAAAAATTAAACTGACTCAGAATTTTCTTCCCTACATAAATAATCAATAATTGCAAAGGAAAGAAATTGAAAAAAAAAAGAATTTTCAAATTAGAAAAGAAATATATACATTGAAGATATTCGCTCCGGCTGGGACTCGAACCCAGGCCACTCGCTTGGAAGACCAGCGGTCTAGCCATTAGGCTATCGGAGTTCTGTCGAGCGGAGTCTTACTGCCTGACTGATACTGGATGACTGACAGACTGACTCACTGACTGACTGATACTGACTGACTGACTAACTGCCTGACTGACTGAGACTGGACTGACTGACTGACTGACTGACTGACTGACTAACTGACTGACTGAGACTGACTGACTGACTGCTTGACTCTCTGACTGGCTATTTCACTGACTGACTGAATGACTAAATGACTGATTGACACTGACTGACTGACTGCTTGACTACCTGACTGACTGCTTGACTGACTAACTGACTGGACAGGACTGACCGACTGACTGACTGACAGACTGACTGAATAAGGATGACTGACAGACTGACTGAATAAGGCTGACTGACTGACTGACTGACAGACTGACTGAATAAGGCTGACCGACTGACTGACTGCCTGACTGACTGAATGACTGACTGACTGACTGACCGAGACTGACTGACTGACTGACTGAGACTGGACTGGACTGACTGACTGACTGACTGACTGAGACTGACTGACTGCTTTAGTGACTAACTGACTGCACAGGACTGACCGACTGACTGACTGACTGCCTGACTGACTGACTGACTGAATGACTGACTGACTGAGACTAAATGACTGACTGCTTGACTGACTGGCTGAAGGATTAACTGACTGACTGAGTGACTGACTGACTGGACTGACTGACTGAGACTGAATGACCGAGTGCTTGACTGATTGACTGTCAGACTGACTGACTGACTTCGCAAAAGGGAAAAATAAAAAAAAAAGAATTATAAAATTAGAAAAAAAATTTGCATTTAAGATTTCCTTTCCGGCCGGGACTCGAACCCAGTACCACGCGCTAGGAACCCAACGGTCTAGCCATTAGGCTATCGGAGCTCTGTCGATGGAAGTCTTAAATATAATAAAAACAAAAAATGCACCTTGGTAATTATTGATTCAAACACTTTGAAATTTACAGGTCGAATAATTAAACTGACTCAGAATTTTTCTCCCTACATAAATAATCAATATTCGCAAAAGAGAAAAATTAAAAAAAAAGAAGAAGAAATTTCAAATTAGAAACTAAAAGTATACATTGAAGATTTTCGTTCAGGCTGGGACTCGAACCCAGGGCCACTCGCTTGGAAGCCTAACACTCTAGCCATTAGTCTATGGGAGCTCTGTCGGTGGGAGTTTTAAATATAATAAAAACAAAAAATGCACCTTGGTAATTGTTTATTTAAACACTTTGAAATCTTCGTGTCGAAAAATTAAACTGACTCAGAATTTACTTCCCTACATAAATAATCAATAATTGCAAAGGAAAGAAATTGAAAAAAAAAAGAATTTTCAAATTAGAAAAGAAATATATACATTGAAGATATTCGCTCCGGCTGGGACTCGAACCCAGGCCACTCACTTGGAAGACCAGCGGTCTAGCCATTAGGCTATCGGAGTTCTGTCGAGCGGAATCTTACTGCCTGACTGATACTGCCTGACTGACAGACTGACTCACTGACTGACTGATACTGACTGACTGACTCACTGACTGACCGAGACTGACTGACTAACTGCCTGACTGACTGAGACTGGACTGACTGACTGACTGACTGACTAACTGACTGACTGAGACTGACTGACTGACTGCTTGACTCTCTGACTGGCTATTTCACTGACTGACTGAATGACTAAGTGACTGACTGACACTGACTGACTGACTGCTTGACTACCTGACTGACTGCTTGACTGACTAACTGACTGGACAGGACTGACCGACTGACTGACTGACAGACTGACTGAATAAGGATGACTGACAGACTGACTGAATAAGGCTGACTGACTGACTGACTGACAGACTGACTGACTGCTTGACTACCTGACTGACTGCTTGACTGACTAACTGACTGGACAGGACTGACCGACTGACTGACTGACAGACTGACTGAATAAGGATGACTGAAAGACTGACTGAATAAGGCTGACTGACTGACTGACTGACAGACTGACTGAATAAGGCTGACCGACTGACTGACTGCCTGACTGACTGACTGCCTGACTGACTGACTGACTGAATGACTGACTGACTGACTGACCGAGACTGACTGACTGACTGACTGAGACTGGACTGGACTGACTGACTGACTGACTGACTGAGACTGACTGACTGCTTTAGTGACTAACTGACTGCACAGGACTGACCGACTGACTGACTGCCTGACTGACTGACTGACTGAATGACTGACTGACTGAGACTAAATGACTGACTGCTTGACTGACTGGCTGAAGGACTAACTGACTGACTGAGTGACTGACTGACTGGACTGACTGACTGAGACTGAATGACTGAGTGCTTGACTGATTGACTGTCAGACTGACTGACTGACTTCGCAAAAGGGAAAAATAAAAAAAAAAGAATTATAAAATTAGAAAAAAATATTTGCATTTAAGATTTCCTTTCCGGCCGGGACTCGAACCCAGTACCACGCGCTAGGAACCCAACGGTCTAGCCATTAGGCTATCGGAGCTCTGTCGATGGAAGTCTTAAATATAATAAAAACAAAAAATGCACCTTGGTAATTATTGATTCAAACACTTTGAAATTTACAGGTCGAATAATTAAACTGACTCAGAATTTTTCCCCCTACATAAATAATCAATATTCGCAAAAGAGAAAAATTAAAAAAAAGAAGAAGAAATTTCAAATTAGAAACTAAAAGTATACATTGAAGATTTTCGTTCAGGCTGGGACTCGAACCCAGGGCCACTCGCTTGGAAGCCTAACACTCCAGCCATTAGTCTATGGGAGCTCTGTCGGTGGGAGTTTTAAATATAATAAAAACAAAAAATGCACCTTGGTAATTGTTTATTTAAACACTTTGAAATCTTCGTGTCGAAAAATTAAACTGACTCAGAATTTCCTTCCCTACATAAATAATCAATAATTGCAAAGGAAAGAAATTGAAAAAAAAAAGAATTTTCAAATTAGAAAAGAAATATATACATTGAAGATATTCGCTCCGGCTGGGACTCGAACCCAGGCCACTCGCTTGGAAGACCAGCGGTCTAGCCATTAGGCTATCGGAGTTCTGTCGAGCGGAGTCTTACTGCCTGACTGATACTGCCTGACTGACAGACTGACTCACTGACTGACTGATACTGACAGTCCGAGATACTGACTCACTGACTGACCGAGACTGACTGACTAACTGCCTGACTGACTGAGACTGGACTGACTGACTAACTGCCTGACTGACTGAGACTGGACTGACTGACTGACTGACTGACTGACTAACTGACTGACTGAGACTGACTGACTGACTGCTTGACTCTCTGACTGGCTATTTCACTGACTGACTGAATGACTAAATGACTGACTGACACTGACTGACTGACTGCTTGACTGACTAACTGACTGGACAGGATTGATCGACTGACTGACTGACAGACTGACTGAATAAGGATGACTGACAGACTGACTGAATAAGGCTGACTGACTGACTGACTGACAGACAGACTGAATAAGGCTGACCGACTGACTGACTGCCTGACTGACTGAATGACTGACTGACTGACTGACCGAGACTGACTGACTGACTGACTAAGACTGGACTGGACTGACTGACTGACTGACTGACTGAGACTGACTGACTGCTTTAGTGACTAACTGACTGCACAGGACTGACCGACTGACTGACTGACTGACTGACTGACTGACTGAATGACTGACTGACTGAGACTAAATGAGTGACTGCTTGACTGACTGGCTGAAGGACTAACTGACTGACTGAGTGACTGACTGACTGGACTGACTGACTGAGACTGAATGACTGAGTGCTTGACTGATTGACTGTCAGACTGACTGACTGACTTCGCAAAAGGGAAAAATAAAAAAAAAAGAATTATAAAATTAGAAAAAAATATTTGCATTTAAGATTACCTTTCCGGCTGGGATTTGAACCCAGGGCGACACTCATGGAAGCCCAACGCTCTCGCCAATATACTATCGGATCTCTGTTGATCGGTGTCTTAATTATAATGAAAACAAAAAATGCACCTTAGTAATTATTGATCTAAAATCTTTGAAATCTAAAGGTCGAATGATTAAACTGACTCAGAATTTTCTTCCGTACATAAATAATCCATATTTGCAAAAGAAAGAAATTGAAAAAAAAAAAAGAATCTTCAAATTAGAAGAGAAATATATACATGGAAGATTTTCGTTCCGGCCGTGACTCGAACCCAGTACCACGCGCTTGGAACCCAACGGTCTAGCCATTAGGCTATCGGAGCTCTGTCGATGGAAGTCTTAAATATAATAAAAACAAAAAATGCACCTTGGTAATTATTGATTCAAACACTTTGAAATTTACAGGTCGAATAATTAAACTGACTCAGAATTTTTCTCCCTACATAAATAATCAATATTCGCAAAAGAGAAAAATTAAAAAAAAAAGAAGAAGAAATTTCAAATTAGAAACCAAAAGTATACATTGAAGATTTTCGTTCAGGCTGGGACTCGAACCCAGGGCCACTCGCTTGGAAGCCTAACACTCTAGCCATTAGTCTATGGGAGCTCTGGCGGTGGGAGTTTTAAATATAATAAAAACAAAAAATGCACCTTGGTAATTCTTTATTTAAACACTTTGAAATCTTCGTGTCGAAAAATTAAACTGACTCAGAATTTTCTTCCCTACATAAATAATCAATAATTGCAAAGGAAAGAAATTGAAAAAAAAAAGAATTTTCAAATTAGAAAAGAAATATATACATTGAAGATATTCGCTCCGGCTGGGACTCGAACCCAGGCCACTCGCTTGGAAGACCAGCGGTCTAGCCATTAGGCTATCGGAGTTCTGTCGAGCGGAGTCTTACTGCCTGACTGATACTGCCTGACTGACAGACTGACTCACTGACTGACTGATACTGACAGTCCGAGATACTGACTCACTGACTGACCGAGACTGACTGACTAACTGCCTGACTGACTGAGACTGGACTGACTGACTGACTGACTGACTGACTGACTAACTGACTGACTGAGACTGACTGACTGACTGCTTGACTCTCTGACTGGCTATTTCACTGACTGACTGAATGACTAAATGACTGACTGACACTGACTGACTGACGGCTTGACTACCTGACACACTGCTTGACTGACTAACTGACTGGACAGGACTGACCGACTGACTGACTGACAGACTGACTGAATAAGGATGACTGACAGACTGACTGAATAAGGCTGACTGACTGACTGACTGACAGACAGACTGAATAAGGCTGACCGACTGACTGACTGCCTGACTGACTGAATGACTGACTGACTGACTGACCGAGACTGACTGACTGACTGACTAAGACTGGACTGGACTGACTGACTGACTGACTGACTGAGACTGACTGACTGCTTTAGTGACTAACTGACTGCACAGGACTGACCGACTGACTGACTGACTGACTGACTGACTGACTGAATGACTGACTGACTGACTCACTGACTGACCGAGACTGACTGACTAACTGCCTGACTGACTGAGACTGGACTGACTGACTGACTGACTGACTGACTGACTAACTGACTGACTGAGACTGACTGACTGACTGCTTGACTCTCTGACTGGCTATTTCACTGACTGACTGAATGACTAAATGACTGACTGACACTGACTGACTGACGGCTTGACTACCTGACACACTGCTTGACTGACTAACTGACTGGACAGGACTGACCGACTGACTGACTGACAGACTGACTGAATAAGGATGACTGACAGACTGACTGAATAAGGCTGACTGACTGACTGACTGACAGACTGACTGACTGCTTGACTACCTGACTCACTGCTTGACTGACTAACTGACTGGACAGGATTGATCGACTGACTGAATAAGGATGACTGACAGACTGACTGAATAAGGCTGACTGACTGACTGACTGACAGACAGACTGAATAAGGCTGACCGACTGACTGACTGCCTGACTGACTGAATGACTGACTGACTGACTGACCGAGACTGACTGACTGACTGACTAAGACTGGACTGGACTGACTGACTGACTGACTGACTGAGACTGACTGACTGCTTTAGTGACTAACTGACTGCACAGGACTGACCGACTGACTGACTGACTGACTGACTGAATGACTGACTGACTGAGACTAAATGACTGACTGCTTGACTGACTGGCTGAAGGACTAACTGACTGACTGAGTGACTGACTGACTGGACTGATTGACTGAGACTGAATGACTGAGTGCTTGACTGATTGACTGTCAGACTGACTGACTGACTTCGCAAAAGGGAAAAATAAAAAAAAAATTATAAAATTAGAAAAAAATATTTGCATTTAAGATTTCCTTTCCGGCTGGGATTTGAACCCAGGGCGACACTCATGGAAGCCCAACGCTCTCGCCAATATACTATCGGATCTCTGTTGATCGGTGTCTTAATTATAATGAAAACAAAAAATGCACCTTAGTAATTATTGATCTAAAATCTTTGAAATCTAAAGGTCGAATGATTAAACTGACTCAGAATTTTCTTCCGTACATAAATAATCCATATTTGCAAAAGAAAGAAATTGAAAAAAAAAACAATCTTCAAATTAGAAGAGGAATATATACATGGAAGATTTTCGTTCCGGCCGGGACTCGAACCCAGTACCACGCGCGTGGAACCCAACGGTCTAGCCATTAGGCTATCGGAGCTCTGTCGATGGAAGTCTTAAATATAATAAAAACAAAAAATGCACCTTGGTAATTATTGATTCAAACACTTTGAAATTTACAGGTCGAATAATTAAACTGACTCAGAATTTTTCTCCCTACATAAATAATCAATATTCGCAAAAGAGAAAAATTAAAAAAAAAAGAAGAAGAAATTTCAAATTAGAAACTAAAAGTATACATTGAAGATTTTCGTTCAGGCTGGGACTCGAACCCAGGGCCACTCGCTTGGAAGCCTAACACTCTAGCCATAAGTCTATGGGAGCTCTGTCGGTGGGAGTTTTAAATATAATAAAAACAAAAAATGCACCTTGGTAATTCTTTATTTAAACACTTTGAAATCTTCGTGTCGAAAAATTAAACTGACTCAGAATTTTCTTCCCTACATAAATAATCAATAATTGCAAAGGAAAGAAATTGAAAAAAAAAAGAATTTTCAAATTAGAAAAGAAATATATACATTGAAGATATTCGCTCCGGCTGGGACTCGAACCCAGGCCACTCGCTTGGAAGACCAGCGGTCTAGCCATTAGGCTATCGGAGTTCTGTCGAGCGGAGTCTTACTACCTGACTGATACTGGATGACTGACAGACTGACTCACTGACTGACTGATACTGACTGACTGACTCACTGACCGAGACTGACTGACTAACTGCCTGACTGACTGAGACTGGACTGACTGACTGACTGACTGACTAACTGACTGACTGAGACTGACTGACTGACTGCTTGACTCTCTGAATGGCTATTTCACTGACTGACTGAATGACTAAATGACTGACTGACACTGACTGACTGACTGCTTGACTACCTGACTGACTGCTTGACTGACTAACTGACTGGACAGGACTGACCGACTGACTGACTGACTGAATAAGGATGACTGACAGACTGACTGAATAAGGCTGACTGACTGACTGACTGACAGACTGACTGAATAAGGCTGACCGACTGACTGACTGCCTGACTGACTGAATGACTGACTGACTGACTGACCGAGACTGACTGACTGACTGACTGAGACTGGACTGGACTGACTGACTGACTGACTGACTGAGACTGACTGACTGCTTTAGTGACTAACTGACTGCACAGGACTGACCGACTGACTGACTGACTGACTGCCTGACTGACTGACTGACTGAATGACTGACTGACTGAGACTAAATGACTGACTGCTTGACTGACTGGCTGAAGGACTAACTGACTGACTGAGTGACTGACTGACTGGACTGACTGACTGAGACTGAATGACTGAGTGCTTGACTGATTGACTGTCAGACTGACTGACTGACTTCGCAAAATGGAAAAATAAAAAAAAAAGAATTATAAAAAAATATTTGCATTTAAGATTTCCTTTCCGGCTGGGATTTGAACCCAGGGCGACACTCATGGAAGCCCAACGCTCTCGCCAATATACTATCGGATCTCTGTTGATCGGTGTCTTAATTATAATAAAAACAAAAAATGCACCTTAGTAATTATTGATCTAAAATCTTTGAAATCTAAAGGTCGAATGATTAAACTGACTCAGAATTTTCTTTCGTACATAAATAATCCATATTTGCAAAAGAAAGAAATTGAAAAAAAAAAGAATCTTCAAATTAGAAGAGAAATATATACATGGAAGATTTTCGTTCCGGCCGGGACTCGAACCCAGTACCACGCGCTTGGAACCCAACGGTCTAGCCATTAGGCTATCGGAGCTCTGTCGATGGAAGTCCTAAATATAATAAAAACAAAAAATGCACCTTGGTAATTATTGATTCAAACACTTTGAAATTTACAGGTCGAATAATTAAACTGACTCAGAATTTTTCTCCCTACATAAATAATCAATATTCGCAAAAGAGAAAAATTAAAAAAAAAAGAAGAAGAAATTTCAAATTAGAAACCAAAAGTATACATTGAAGATTTTCGTTCAGGCTGGGACTCGAACCCAGGGCCACTCGCTTGGAAGCCTAACACTCTAGCCATTAGTCTATGGGAGCTCTGGCGGTGGGAGTTTTAAATATAATAAAAACAAAAAATGCACCTTGGTAATTCTTTATTTAAACACTTTGAAATCTTCGTGTCGAAAAATTAAACTGACTCAGAATTTTCTTCCCTACATAAATAATCAATAATTGCAAAGGAAAGAAATTGAAAAAAAAAAGAATTTTCAAATTAGAAAAGAAATATATACATTGAAGATATTCGCTCCGGCTGGGACTCGAACCCAGGCCACTCGCTTGGAAGACCAGCGGTCTAGCCATTAGGCTATCGGAGTTCTGTCGAGCGGAGTCTTACTGCCTGACTGATACTGCCTGACTGACAGACTGACTCACTGACTGACTGATACTGACAGTCCGAGATACTGACTCACTGACTGACCGAGACTGACTGACTAACTGCCTGACTGACTGAGACTGGACTGACTGACTGACTGACTGACTGACTGACTGACTAACTGACTGACTGAGACTGACTGACTGACTGCTTGACTCTCTGACTGGCTATTTCACTGACTGACTGAATGACTAAATGACTGACTGACACTGACTGACTGACGGCTTGACTACCTGACACACTGCTTGACTGACTAACTGACTGGACAGGACTGACCGACTGACTGACTGACAGACTGACTGAATAAGGATGACTGACAGACTGACTGAATAAGGCTGACTGACTGACTGACTGACAGACTGACTGACTGCTTGACTACCTGACTCACTGCTTGACTGACTAACTGACTGGACAGGATTGATCGACTGACTGAATAAGGATGACTGACAGACTGACTGAATAAGGCTGACTGACTGACTGACTGACAGACAGACTGAATAAGGCTGACCGACTGACTGACTGCCTGACTGACTGAATGACTGACTGACTGACTGACCGAGACTGACTGACTGACTGACTAAGACTGGACTGGACTGACTGACTGACTGACTGACTGAGACTGACTGACTGCTTTAGTGACTAACTGACTGCACAGGACTGACCGACTGACTGACTGACTGACTGACTGAATGACTGACTGACTGAGACTAAATGACTGACTGCTTGACTGACTGGCTGAAGGACTAACTGACTGACTGAGTGACTGACTGACTGGACTGATTGACTGAGACTGAATGACTGAGTGCTTGACTGATTGACTGTCAGACTGACTGACTGACTTCGCAAAAGGGAAAAATAAAAAAAAAAATTATAAAATTAGAAAAAAATATTTGCATTTAAGATTTCCTTTCCGGCTGGGATTTGAACCCAGGGCGACACTCATGGAAGCCCAACGCTCTCGCCAATATACTATCGGATCTCTGTTGATCGGTGTCTTAATTATAATGAAAACAAAAAATGCACCTTAGTAATTATTGATCTAAAATCTTTGAAATCTAAAGGTCGAATGATTAAACTGACTCAGAATTTTCTTCCGTACATAAATAATCCATATTTGCAAAAGAAAGAAATTGAAAAAAAAAACAATCTTCAAATTAGAAGAGAAATATATACATGGAAGATTTTCGTTCCGGCCGGGACTCGAACCCAGTACCACGCGCGTGGAACCCAACGGTCTAGCCATTAGGCTATCGGAGCTCTGTCGATGGAAGTCTTAAATATAATAAAAACAAAAAATGCACCTTGGTAATTATTGATTCAAACACTTTGAAATTTACAGGTCGAATAATTAAACTGACTCAGAATTTTTCTCCCTACATAAATAATCAATATTCGCAAAAGAGAAAAATTAAAAAAAAAAGAAGAAGAAATTTCAAATTAGAAACTAAAAGTATACATTGAAGATTTTCGTTCAGGCTGGGACTCGAACCCAGGGCCACTCGCTTGGAAGCCTAACACTCTAGCCATTAGTCTATGGGAGCTCTGTCGGTGGGAGTTTTAAATATAATAAAAACAAAAAATGCACCTTGGTAATTCTTTATTTAAACACTTTGAAATCTTCGTGTCGAAAAATTAAACTGACTCAGAATTTTCTTCCCTACATAAATAATCAATAATTGCAAAGGAAAGAAATTGAAAAAAAAAAAGAATTTTCAAATTAGAAAAGAAATATATACATTGAAGATATTCGCTCCGGCTGGGACTCGAACCCAGGCCACTCGCTTGGAAGACCAGCGGTCTAGCCATTAGGCTATCGGAGTTCTGTCGAGCGGAGTCTTACTGCCTGACTGATACTGGATGACTGACAGACTGACTCACTGACTGACTGATACTGACTGACTGACTCACTGACCGAGACTGACTGACTAACTGCCTGACTGACTGAGACTGGACTGACTGACTGACTGACTGACTAACTGACTGACTGAGACTGACTGACTGACTGCTTGACTCTCTGAATGGCTATTTCACTGACTGACTGAATGACTAAATGACTGACTGACACTGACTGACTGACTGCTTGACTACCTGACTGACTGCTTGACTGACTAACTGACTGGACAGGACTGACCGACTGACTGACTGACTGAATAAGGATGACTGACAGACTGACTGAATAAGGCTGACTGCCTGACTGACTGACAGACTGACTGAATAAGGCTGACCGACTGACTGACTGCCTGACTGACTGAATGACTGACTGACTGACTGACCGAGACTGACTGACTGACTGACTGAGACTGGACTGGACTGACTGACTGACTGACTGACTGAGACTGACTGACTGCTTTAGTGACTAACTGACTGCACAGGACTGACCGACTGACTGACTGACTGACTGCCTGACTGACTGACTGACTGAATGACTGACTGACTGAGACTAAATGACTGACTGCTTGACTGACTGGCTGAAGGACTAACTGACTGACTGAGTGACTGACTGACTGGACTGACTGACTGAGACTGAATGACCGAGTGCTTGACTGATTGACTGTCAGACTGACTGACTGACTTCGCAAAAGGGAAAAATAAAAAAAAAAGAATTATAAAATTAGAAAAAAATATTTGCATTTAAGATTTCCTTTCCGGCCGGGACTCGAACCCAGTACCACGCGCTAGGAACCCAACGGTCTAGCCATTAGGCTATCGGAGCTCTGTCGATGGAAGTCTTAAATATAATAAAAACAAAAAATGCACCTTGGTAATTATTGATTCAAACACTTTGAAATTTACAGGTCGAATAATTAAACTGACTCAGAATTTTTCTCCCTACATAAATAATCAATATTCGCAAAAGAGAAAAATTAAAAAAAAGAAGAAGAAATTTCAAATTAGAAACTGAAAGTATACATTGAAGATTTTCGTTCAGGCTGGGACTCGAACCCAGGGCCACTCGCTTGGAAGCCTAACACTCTAGCCATTAGTTTATGGGAGCTCTGTCGGTGGGAGTTTTAAATGTAATAAAAACAAAAAATGCACCTTGGTAATTGTTTATTTAAACACTTTGAAATCTTCGTGTCGAAAAATTAAACTGACTCAGAATTTTCTTCCCTACATAAATAATCAATAATTGCAAAGGAAAGAAATTGAAAAAAAAAAAGAATTTTCAAATTAGAAAAGAAATATATACATTGAAGATATTCGCTCCGGCTGGGAATCGAACCCAGGCCACTCGCTTGGAAGACCAGCGGTCTAGCCATTAGGCTATCGGAGTTCTGTCGAGCGGAGTCTTACTGCCTGACTGATACTGCCTGACTGACAGACTGACTCACTGACTGACTGATACTGACTGACTGACTCACTGACTGACCGAGACTGACTGACTAACTGCCTGACTGACTGAGACTGGACTGACTGACTGACTGACTGACTAACTGACTGACTGAGACTGACTGACTGACTGCTTGACTCTCTGACTGGCTATTTCACTGACTGACTGAATGACTAAATGACTGACTGACACTGACTGACTGACTGCTTGACTACCTGACTGACTGCTTGACTGACTAACTGACTGGACAGGACTGACCGACTGACTGACAGACTGACTGAATAAGGATGACTGACAGACTGACTGACAGACTGACTGACTGACTGACTGACAGACTGACTGACTGCTTGACTACCTGACTGACTGCTTGACTGACTAACTGACTGGACAGGACTGACCGACTGACTGACTGACAGACTGACTGAATAAGGATGACTGACAGACTGACTGAATAAGGCTGACTGACTGACTGACTGCCTGACTGACTGACTGACTGAATGACTGACTGACTGACTGACCGAGACTGACTGACTGACTGACTGAGACTGGACTGGACTGACTGACTGACTGACTGACTGAGACTGACTGACTGCTTTAGTGACTAACTGACTGCACAGGACTGACCGACTGACTGACTGCCTGACTGACTGACTGACTGAATGACTGACTGACTGAGACTAAATGACTGACTGCTTGACTGACTGGCTGAAGGACTAACTGACTGACTGAGTGACTGACTGACTGGACTGACTGACTGAGACTGAATGACTGAGTGCTTGACTGATTGACTGTCAGACTGACTGACTGACTTCGCAAAAGGGAAAAATAAAAAAAAAAGAATTATAAAATTAGAAAAAAATATTTGCATTTAAGATTTCCTTTCCGGCCGGGACTCGAACCCAGTACCACGCGCTAGGAACCCAACGGTCTAGCCATTAGGCTATCGGAGCTCTGTCGATGGAAGTCTTAAATATAATAAAAACAAAAAATGCACCTTGGTAATTATTGATTCAAACACTTTGAAATTTACAGGTCGAATAATTAAACTGACTCAGAATTTTTCTCCCTACATAAATAATCAATATTCGCAAAAGAGAAAAATTAAAAAAAAAGAAGAAGAAATTTCAAAATAGAAACTAAAAGTATACATTGAAGATTTTCGTTCAGGCTGGGACTCGAACCCAGGGCCACTCGCTTGGAAGCCTAACACTCTAGCCATTAGTCTATGGGAGCTCTGTCGGTGGGAGTTTTAAATATAATAAAAACAAAAAATGCACCTTGGTAATTGTTTATTTAAACACTTTGAAATCTTCGTGTCGAAAAATTAAACTGACTCAGAATTTTCTTCCCTACATAAATAATCAATAATTGCAAAGGAAAGAAATTGAAAAAAAAAGAATTTTCAAATTAGAAAAGAAATATATACATTGAAGATATTCGCTCCGGCTGGGACTCGAACCCAGGCCACTCGCTTGGAAGACCAGCGGTCTAGCCATTAGGCTATCGGAGTTCTGTCGAGCGGAGTCTTACTGCCTGACTGATACTGCCTGACTGACAGACTGACTCACTGACTGACTGATACTGACTGACTGACTCACTGACTGACCGAGACTGACTGACTAACTGCCTGACTGACTGAGACTGGACTGACTGACTGACTGACTGACTGACTGACTAACTGACTGACTGAGACTGACTGACTGACTGCTTGACTCTCTGACTGGCTATTTCACTGACTGACTGAATGACTAAATGACTGACTGACACTGACTGACTGACTGCTTGACTACCTGACTGACTGCTTGACTGACTAACTGACTGGACAGGACTGACCGACTGACTGACTGACAGACTGACTGAATAAGGATGACTGACAGACTGACTGACTGACTGAATAAGGCTGACCGACTGACTGACTGACTGACTGAATGACTGACTGACCGAGACTGACTGACTGACTGACTGAGACTGGACTGGACTGACTGACTGACTGACTGAGACTGACTGACTGCTTTAGTGACTAACTGACTGCACAGGACTGACCGACTGACTGACTGACTGACTGCCTGACTGACTGACTGACTGAATGACTGACTGACTGAGACTAAATGACTGACTGCTTGACTGACTGGCTGAAGGACTAACTGACTGACTGAGTGACTGACTGACTGGACTGACTGACTGAGACTGAATGACTGAGTGCTTGACTGATTGACTGTCAGACTGACTGACTGACTTCGCAAAAGGGAAAAATAAAAAAAAAAGAATTATAAAATTAGAAAAAAATATTTGCATTTAAGATTTCCTTTCCGGCTGGGATTTGAACCCAGGGCGACACTCATGGAAGCCCAACGCTCTCGCCAATATACTATCGGATCTCTGTTGATCGGTGTCTTAATTATAATAAAAACAAAAAATGCACCTTAGTAATTATTGATCTGAAATCTTTGAAATCTAAAGGTCGAATGATTAAACTGACTCAGAATTTTCTTCCGTACATAAATAATCCATATTTGCAAAAGAAAGAAATTGAAAAAAAAAGAATCTTCAAATTAGAAGAGAAATATATACATGGAAGATTTTCGTTCCGGCCGGGACTCGAACCCAGTACCACGCGCTTGGAACCCAACGGTCTAGCCATTAGGCTATCGGAGCTCTGTCGATGGAAGTCTTAAATATAATAAAAACAAAAAATGCACCTTGGTAATTATTGATTCAAACACTTTGAAATTTTTTAGGTCGAATAATTAAACTGACTCAGAATTTTTCTCCCTACATAAATAATCAATATTCGCAAAAGAGAAAAATTAAAAAAAAAAGAAGAATAAATTTCAAATTAGAAACTAAAAGTATACATTGAAGATTTTCGTTCAGGCTGGGACTCGAACCCAGGGCCACTCGCTTGGAAACCTAACACTCTAGCCATTAGTCTATGGGAGCTCTGTCGGTGGGAGTTTTAAATATAATAAAAACAAAAAATGCACCTTGGTAATTGTTTATTTAAACACTTTGAAATCTTCGTGTCGAAAAATTAAACTGACTCAGAATTTTCTTCCCTACATAAATAATCAATAATTGCAAAGGAAAGAAATTGAAAAAAAAAAGAATTTTCAAATTAGAAAAGAAATATATACATTGAAGATATTCGCTCCGGCTGGGACTCGAACACAGGCCACTCGCTTGGAAGACCAGCGGTCTAGCCATTAGGCTATCGGAGTTCTGTCGAGCGGAGTCTTACTGCCTGACTGATACTGCCTGACTGACAGACTGACTCACTGACTGACTGATACTGACTGACTGACTCACTGACTGACCGAGACTGACTGACTAACTGCCTGACTGACTGAGACTGGACTGACTGACTGACTGACTGACTGAAACTGACTGACTGACTGCTTGACTCTCTGACTGGCTATTTCACTGACTGACTGAATGACTAAATGACTGACTGACACTGACTGACTGACTGCTTGACTACCTGACTAACTGACTGGACAGGACTGACCGACTGACTGACTGACAGACTGACTGAATAAGGATGACTGACAGACTGACTGAATAAGGCTGACTGACTGACTGACTGACATACTGACTGAATAAGGCTGACCGACTGACTGACTGCATGACTGACTGACTGACTGAATGACTGACAGACTGACTGACCGAGACTGACTGACTGACTGACTGAGACTGGACTGGACTGACTGACTGACTGACTGACTGAGACTGACTGACTGCTTTAGTGACTAACTGACTGCACAGGACTGACCGACTGACTGACTGACTGACTGACTGACTGAATGACTGACTGACTGAGACTAAATGACTGACTGCTTGACTGACTGGCTGAAGGACTGACTGACTGACTGAGTGACTGACTGACTGAGACAGAATGACTGAGTGCTTGACTGATTGACTGTCAGACTGACTGACTGACTTCGCAAAAGGGAAAAATAAAAAAAAAGAATTATAAAATTAGAAAAAAATATTTGCATTTAAGATTTCCTTTCCGGCTGGGATTTGAATCCAGGGCGACACTCATGGAAGCCCAACGCTCTCGCCAATATACTATCGGATCTCTGTTGATCGGTGTCTTAATTATAATAAAAACAAAAAATGCACCTTAGTAATTATTGATCTAAAATCTTTGAAATCTAAAGGTCGAATGATTAAACTGACTCAGAATTTTCTTCCGTACATAAATAATCCATATTTGCAAAAGAAAGAAATTGAAAAAAAAAGAATCTTCAAATTAGAAGAGAAATATATACATGGAAGATTTTCGTTCCGGCCGGGACTCGAACCCAGTACCACGCGCTTGGAACCCAACGGTCTAGCCATTAGGCTATCGGAGCTCTGTCGATGGAAGTCTTAAATATAATAAAAACAAAAAATGCACCTTGGTAATTATTGATTCAAACACTTTGAAATTTACAGGTCGAATAATTAAAATGACTCAGAATTTTTCTCCCTACATAAATAATCAATATTCGCAAAAGAGAAAAATGAAAAAAAAAGAAGAAGAAATTTCAAATTAGAAACTAAAAGTATACATTGAAGATTTTCGTTCAGGCTGGGACTCGAACGCAGGGCCACTCGCTTGGAAACCTAACACTCTAGTCATTAGTCTATGGGAGCTCTGTTGGTGGGAGTTTTAAATATAATAAAAACAAAAAATGCACCTTGGTAATTGTTTATTTAAACACTTTGAAATCTTCGTGTCGAAAAATTAAACTGACTCAGAATTTTCTTCCCTACATAAATAATCAATAATTGCAAAGGAAAGAAATTGAAAAAAAAAGAATTTTCAAATTAGAAAAGAAATATATACATTGAAGATATTCGCTCCGGCTGGGACTCGAACCCAGGCCACTCGCTTGGAAGACCAGCGGTCTAGCCATTAGGCTATCGGAGTTCTGTCGAGCGGAGTCTTACTGCCTGACTGATACTGCCTGACTGACAGACTGACTCACTGACTGACTGATACTGACTGACTGACTCACTGACTGACCGAGACTGACTGACTAACTGCCTGACTGACTGAGACTGGACTGACTGACTGACTGACTGACTGAGACTGACTGACTGACTGACTGACTGAGACTGACTGACTGACTGCTTGACTCTCTGACTGGCTATTTCACTGACTGACTGAATGACTAAATGACTGACTGACACTGACTGACTGACTGCTTGACTACCTGACTGACTGCTTGACTGACTAACTGACTGGACAGGACTGACCGACTGACTGACTGACAGACTGACTGAATAAGGATGACTGACAGACTGACTGAATAAGGCTGACTGACTGAGAGACTGACTGAATAAGGCTGACCGACTGACTGACTGCCTGACTGACTGACTGACTGAATGACTGACTGACTGACTGGCCGAGACTGACTGACTGACTGACTGAGACTGGACTGGACTGACTGACTGACTGACTGACTGAGACTGACTGACTGCTTTAGTGACTAACTGACTGCACAGGACTGACCGACTGACTGACTGACTGACTGCCTGACTGAATGACTGACTGACTGAGACTAAATGACTGACTGCTTGACTGACTGGCTGAAGGACTAACTGACTGACTGAGTGACTGACTGACTGGACTGACTGACTGAGACTGAATGACTGAGTGCTTGACTGATTGACTGTCACACTGACTGACTGACTTCGCAAAAGGGAAAAATAAAAAAAAAAAAGAATTATAAAATTAGAAAAAAATATTTGCATTTAAGATTTCCTTTCCGGCCGGGACTCGAACCCAGTAACACGCGCTAGGAACCCAACGGTCTAGCCATTAGGCTATCGGAGCGCTGTCGATGGAAGTCTTAAATATAATAAAAACAAAAAATGCACCTTGGTAATTATTGATTCAAACACTTTGAAATTTACAGGTCGAATAATTAAACTGACTCAGAATTTTTCTCCCTACATAAATAATCAATATTCGCAAAAGAGAAAAATTTAAAAAAAAAGAAGAAGAAATTTCAAATTAGAAACTAAAAGTATACATTGAAGATTTTCGTTCAGGCTGGGACTCGAACCCAGGGCCACTCGCTTGGAAGCCTAACACTCTAGCCATTAGTCTATGGGAGCTCTGTCGGTGGGAGTTTTAAATATAATAAAAACAAAAAATGCACCTTGGTAATTGTTTATTTAAACACTTTGAAATCTTTGTGTCGAAAAATTAAACTGACTCAGAATTTTCTTCCCTACATAAATAATCAATAATTGCAAAGGAAAGAAATTGAAAAAAAAAAGAATTTTGAAATTAGAAAAGAAATATATACATTGAAGATATTCGCTCCGGCTGGGACTCGAACCCAGGCCACTCGCTTGGAAGACCAGCGGTCTAGCCATTAGGCTATCGGAGTTCTGTCGAGCGGAGTCTTACTGCCTGACTGATACTGCCTGACTGACAGACTGACTCACTGACTGACTGATACTGACTGACTGACTCACTGACTTACCGAGACTGACTGACTAACTGCCTGACTGACTGAGACTGGACTGACTGACTGACTGACTGACTGACTAACTGACTGACTGAGACTGACTGACTGACTGCTTGACTCTCTGACTGGCTATTTCACTGACTGACTGAATGACTAAATGACTGACTGACACTGACTGACTGACTGCTTGACTACCTGACTGACTGCTTGACTGACTAACGGACTGGACAGGACTGACCGACTGACTGACTGACAGACTGACTGAATAAGGATGACTGACAGACTGACTGAATAAGGCTGACTGACTGACTGACAGACTGACTGAATAAGGCTGACCGACTGACTGACTGCCTGACTGACTGACTGACTGAATGACTGACAGACTGACTGACCGAGACTGACTGACTGACTGACTGAGACTGGACTGGACTGACTGACTGACTGACTGACTGAGACTGACTGACTGCTTTAGTGACTAACTGAATGCACAGGACTGACCGACTGACTGACTGCCTGACTGACTGACTGACTGAATGACTGACTGACTGAGACTAAATGACTGACTGCTTGACTGACTGGCTGAAGGACTAAATGACTGACTGAGTGACTGACTGACTGGACTGACTGACTGAGACAGAATGACTGAGTGCTTGACTGATTGACTGTCAGACTGACTGACTGACTTCGCAAAAGGGAAAAATAAAAAAAAAAGAATTATAAAATTAGAAAAAAATATTTGCATTTAAGATTTCCTTTCCGGCTGGGATTTGAACCCAGGGCGACACTCATGGAAGCCCAACGCTCTCGCCAATATACTATCGGATCTCTGTTGATCGGTGTCTTAATTATAATAAAAACAAAAAATGCACCTTAGTAATTATTGATCTAAAATCTTTGAAATCTAAAGGTCGAATGATTAAACTGACTCAGAATTTTCTTCCGTACATAAATAATCCATATTTGCAAAAGAAAGAAATTGAAAAAAAAAGAATCTTCAAATTAGAAGAGAAATATATACATGGAAGATTTTCGTTCCAGCCGGGACTCGAACCCAGTACCACGCGCTTGGAACCCAACGGTCTAGCCATTAGGCTATCGGAGCTCTGTCGATGGAAGTCTTAAATATAATAAAAACAAAAAATGCACCTTGGTAATTATTGATTCAAACACTTTGAAATTTACAGGTCGAATAATTAAACTGACTCAGAATTTTTCTCCCTACATAAATAATCAATATTCGCAAAAGAGAAAAATTAAAAAAAAAAGAAGAAGAAATTTCAAATTAGAAACTAAAAGTATACATTGTTGATTTTCGTTCAGGCTGGGACTCGAACGCAGGGCCACTCGCTTGGAAACCTAACACTCTAGCCATTAGTCTATGTGAGCTCTGTCGGTGGGAGTTTTAAATATAATAAAAACAAAAAATGCACCTTGGTAATTGTTTATTTAAACACTTTGAAATCTTCGTGTCGAAAAATTAAACTGACTCAGAATTTTCTTCCCTACATAAATAATCAATAATTGCAAAGGAAAGAAATTGAAAAAAAAAGAATTTTCAAATTAGAAAAGAAATATATACATTGAAGATATTCGCTCCGGCTGGGACTCGAACCCAGGCCACTCGCTTGGAAGACCAGCGGTCTAGCCATTAGGCTATCGGAGTTCTGTCGAGCGGAGTCTTACTGCCTGACTGATACTGCCTGACTGACAGACTGACTCACTGACTGACTGATACTGACTGACTGACTCACTGACTGACCGAGACTGACTGACTAACTGCCTGACTGACTGAGACTGGACTGACTGACTGACTGACTGACTGAGACTGACTGACTGACTGACTGACTGAGACTGACTGACTGACTGCTTGACTCTCTGACTGGCTATTTCACTGACTGACTGAATGACTAAATGACTGACTGACACTGACTGACTGACTGCTTGACTACCTGACTGACTGCTTGACTGACTAACGGACTGGACAGGACTGACCGACTGACTGACTGACAGACTGACTGAATAAGGATGACTGACAGACTGACTGAATAAGGCTGACTGACTGACTGACTGACAGACTGACTGAATAAGGCTGACCGACTGACTGACTGCCTGACTGACTGACTGACTGAATGACTGACAGACTGACTGACCGAGACTGACTGACTGACTGACTGAGACTGGACTGGACTGACTGACTGACTGACTGACTGAGACTGACTGACTGCTTTAGTGACTAACTGAATGCACAGGACTGACCGACTGACTGACTGCCTGACTGACTGACTGACTGAATGACTGACTGACTGAGACTAAATGACTGACTGCTTGACTGACTGGCTGAAGGACTAAATGACTGACTGAGTGACTGACTGACTGGACTGACTGACTGAGACAGAATGACTGAGTGCTTGACTGATTGACTGTCAGACTGACTGACTGACTTCGCAAAAGGGAAAAATAAAAAAAAAAGAATTATAAAATTAGAAAAAAATATTTGCATTTAAGATTTCCTTTCCGGCTGGGATTTGAACCCAGGGCGACACTCATGGAAGCCCAACGCTCTCGCCAATATACTATCGGATCTCTGTTGATCGGTGTCTTAATTATAATAAAAACAAAAAATGCACCTTAGTAATTATTGATCTAAAATCTTTGAAATCTAAAGGTCGAATGATTAAACTGACTCAGAATTTTCTTCCGTACATAAATAATCCATATTTGCAAAAGAAAGAAATTGAAAAAAAAAGAATCTTCAAATTAGAAGAGAAATATATACATGGAAGATTTTCGTTCCAGCCGGGACTCGAACCCAGTACCACGCGCTTGGAACCCAACGGTCTAGCCATTAGGCTATCGGAGCTCTGTCGATGGAAGTCTTAAATATAATAAAAACAAAAAATGCACCTTGGTAATTATTGATTCAAACACTTTGAAATTTACAGGTCGAATAATTAAACTGACTCAGAATTTTTCTCCCTACATAAATAATCAATATTCGCAAAAGAGAAAAATTAAAAAAAAAGAAGAAGAAATTTCAAATTAGAAACTAAAAGTATACATTGAAGATTTTCGTTCAGGCTGGGACTCGAACCCAGGGCCACTCGCTTGGAAGCCTAACACTCTAGCCATTAGTCTATGGGAGCTCTGTCGGTGGGAGTTTTAAATATAATAAAAACAAAAAATGCACCTTGGTAATTGTTTATTTAAACACTTTGAAATCTTCGTGTCGAAAAATTAAACTGACTCAGAATTTTCTTCCCTACATAAATAATCAATAATTGCAAAGGAAAGAAATTGAAAAAAAAAAAGAATTTTCAAATTAGAAAAGAAATATATACATTGAAGATATTCGCTCCGGCTGGGACTCGAACCCAGGCCACTCGCTTGGAAGACCAGCGGTCTAGCCATTAGGCTATCGGAGTTCTGTCGAGCGGAGTCTTACTGCCTGACTGACAGACTGACTCACTGACTGACTGATACTGACTGACTGACTCACTGACCGAGACTGACTGACTAACTGCCTGACTGACTGAGACTGGACTGACTGACTGACTGACTGACTGACTGACTAACTGACTGACTGAGACTGACTGACTGACTGCTTGACTCTCTGACTGGCTATTTCACTGACTGACTGAATGACTAAATGACTGACTGACACTGACTGACTGACTGCTTGACTACCTGACTGACTGCTTGACTACCTGACTGACTGCTTGACTGACTAACTGACTGGACAGGACTGACCGACTGACTGACTGACAGACTGACTGAATAAGGATGACTGACAGACTGACTGAATAAGGCTGACTGACTGACTGACTGAGAGACTGACTGACTGACTGAATGACTGCCTGACTGACTGACTGAGACTGGACTGGACTGACTGACTGACTGAGACTGGACTGGACTGACTGACTGACTGACTGACTGAGACTGACTGACTGCTTTAGTGACTAACTGACTGCACAGGACTGACCGACTGACTGACTGACTGACTGCCTGACTGACTGACTGACTGAATGACTGACTGACTGAGACTAAATGACTGACTGCTTGACTGACTGGCTGAAGGACTAACTGACTGACTGAGTGACTGACTGAATGGACTGACTGACTGAGACTGAATGACTGAGTGCTTGACTGATTGACTGTCACACTGACTGACTGACTTCGCAAAAGGGAAAAATAAAAAAAAAGAATTATAAAATTAGAAAAAAATATTTGCATTTAAGATTTCCTTTCCGGCTGGGATTTGAACCCAGGGCGACACTCATGGAAGCCCAACGCTCTCGCCAATATACTATCGGATCTTTGTTGATCGGTGTCTTAATTATAATAAAAACAAAAAATGCACTTTAGTAATTATTGATCTAAAATCTTTGAAATCTAAAGGTCGAATGATTAAACTGACTCAGAATTTTCTTCCGTACATAAATAATCCATATTTGCAAAAGAAAGAAATTGAAAAAAAAAAAAGAATCTTCAAATTAGAAGAGAAATATATACATGGAAGATTTTCGTTCCGGCCGGGACTCGAACCCAGTACCACGCGCTTGGAACCCAACGGTCTAGCCATTAGGCTATCGGAGCTCTGTCGATGGAAGTCTTAAATATAATAAAAACAAAAAATGCACCTTGGTAATTATTGATTCAAACACTTTGAAATTTACAGGTCGAATAATTAAACTGACTCAGAATTTTTCTCCCTACATAAATAATCAATATTCGCAAAAGAGAAAAATAAAAAAAAAAAGAAGAAGAAATTTCAAATTAGAAACTAAAAGTATACATTGAAGATTTTCGTTCAGGCTGGGACTCGAACCCAGTTCCACTCGCTTGGAAGCCTAACACTCTAGCCATTAGTCTATGGGAGCTCTGTCGGTGGGAGTTTTAAATATAATAAAAACAAAAAATGCACCTTGGTAATTGTTTATTTAAACACTTTGAAATCTTTGTGTCGAAAAATTAAACTGACTCAGAATTTTCTTCCCTACATAAATAATCAATAATTGCAAAGGAAAGAAATTGAAAAAAAAAAGAATTTTCAAATTAGAAAAGAAATATATACATTGAAGATATTCGCTCCGGCTGGGACTCGAACCCAGGCCACTCGCTTGGAAGACCAGCGGTCTAGCCATTAGGCTATCGGAGTTCTGTCGAGCGCAGTCTTACTGCCTGACTGACAGACTGACTCACTGACTGACTGATACTGACTGACTGACTCACTGACTGACCGAGACTGACTGACTAACTGCCTGACTGACTGAGACTGGACTGACTGACTGACTGACTGACTGACTGACTGACTAACTGACTGACTGAGACTGACTGACTGACTGCTTGACTCTCTGACTGGCTATTTCACTGACTGACTAAATGACTAAATGACTGACTGACACTGACTGACTGACTGCTTGACTACCTGACTGACTGCTTGACTGACTAACTGACTGGACAGGACTGACCGACTGACTGACTGACAGACTGACTGAATAAGGATGACTGACAGACTGACTGAATAAGGCTGACTGACTGACTGACTGACAGACTGACTGAATAAGGCTGACCGAATGACTGACTGCCTGTCTGACTGACTGACTGAATGACTGACTGACTGACTGACCGAGACTGACTGACTGACTGAGACTGGACTGGACTGACTGACTGACTGACTGACTGCTTTAGTGACTAACTGACTGCACAGGACTGACCGACTGACTGACTGACTGACTGCCTGACTGACTGACTGACTGACTGACTGAGACTAAATGACTGACTGCTTGACTGACTGGCTGAAGGACTAACTGACTGACTGAGTGACTGACTGACTGGACTGACTGACTGAGACTGAATGACTGAGTGCTTGACTGATTGACTGTCAGACTGACTGACTGACTTCGCAAAAGGGAAAAATAAAAAAAAAAGAATTATAAAATTAGAAAAAAATATTTGCATTTAAGATTTCCTTTCCGGCTGGGATTTGAACCCAGGGCGACACTCATGGAAGCCCAACGCTCTCGCCAATATACTATCGGATCTCTGTTGATCGGTGTCTTAATTATAATAAAAACAAAAAATGCACCTTAGTAATTATTGATCAAAAATCTTTGAAATCTAAAGGTCGAATGATTAAACTGACTCAGAATTTTCTTCCGTACATAAATAATCCATATTTGCAAAAGAAAGAAATTGAAAAAAAAAGAATCTTCAAATTAGAAGAGAAATATATACATGGAAGATTTTCGTTCCGGCCGGGACTCAAACCCAGTACCACGCGCTTGGAACCCAACGGACTAGCCATTAGGCTATCGGAGCTCTGTCGATGGAAGTCTTAAATATAATAAAAACAAAAAATGCACCTTGGTAATTATTGATTCAAACACTTTGAAATGTACAGGTCGAATAATTAAACTGACTCAGAATTTTTCTCCCTACATAAATAATCAATATTCGCAAAAGAGAAAAATTAAAAAAAAAGAAGAAGAAATTTCAAATTAGAAACTAAAAGTATACATTGAAGATTTTCGTTCAGGCTGGGACTCGAACCCAGGGCCACTCGCTTGGAAGCCTAACACTCTAGCCATTAGTCTATAGGAGCTCTGTCGGTGGGAGTTTTAAATATAATAAAAACAAAAAATGCAACTTGGTAATTGTTTATTTAAACACTTTGAAATCTTCGTGTCGAAAAATTAAACTGACTCAGAATTTTCTTCCCTACATAAATAATCAATAATTGCAAAGGAAAGAAATTGAAAAAAAAAGAATTTTCAAATTAGAAAAGAAATATATACATTGAAGATATTCGCTCCGGCTGGGACTCGAACCCAGGCCACTCGCTTGGAAGACCAGCGGTCTAGCCATTAGGCTATCGGAGTTCTGTCGAGCGGAGTCTTACTGCCTGACTGATACTGCCTGACTGACAGACTGACTCACTGACTGACTGATACTGACTGACTGACTCACTGACTGACCGAGACTGACTGACTAACTGCCTGACTGACTGAGACTGGACTGACTGACTGACTGACTGACTGACTGACTAACTGACTGACTGAGACTGACTGACTGACTGCTTGACTCTCTGACTGGCTATTTCACTGACTGACTGAATGACTAAATGACTGACTGACACTGACTGACTGACTGCTTGACTACCTGACTGACTGCTTGACTGACTAACTGACTGGACAGGACTGACCGACTGACTGACTGACAGACTGACTGAATAAGGATGACTGACAGACTGACTGAATAAGGCTGACTGAATGACTGACTGACAGACTGACTGAATAAGGCTGACCGACTGACTGACTGCCTGACTGACTGACTGACTGAATGACTGACTGACTGACTGACCGAGACTGACTGACTGACTGACTGAGACTGGACTGGACTGACTGACTGACTGACTGAGACTGACTGACTGCTTTAGTGACTAACTGACTGCACAGGACTGACCGACTGACTGACTGACTGACTGCCTGACTGACTGACTGACTGAATGACTGACTGCTTGACTGACTGCCTGAAGGACTAACTGACTGACTGAGTGACTGACTGACTGGACTGACTGACTGAGACTGAATGACTGAGTGCTTGACTGATTGACTGTCAGACTGACTTCGCAAAAGGGAAAAATAAAAAAAAAAGAAATATAAAATTAGAAAAAAATATTTGCATTTAAGATTTCCTTTCCGGCCGGGACTCGAACCCAGTACCACGCGCTAGGAACCCAACGGTCTAGCCATTAGGCTATCGGAGCTCTGTCGATGGAAGTCTTAAATATAATAAAAACAAAAAATGCACCTTGGTAATTATTGATTCAAACACTTTGAAATTTACAGGTCGAATAATTAAACTGACTCAGAATTTTTCTCCCTACATAAATAATCAATATTCGCAAAAGAGAAAAATTAAAAAAAAAGAAGAAATTTCAAATTAGAAACTAAAAGTATACATTGAAGATTTTCGTTCAGGCTGGGACTCGAACCCAGGGCCACTCGCTTGGAAGCCTAACACTCTAGCCATTAGTCTATGGGAGCTCTGTTGGTGGGAGTTTTAAATATAATAAAAACAAAAAATGTACCTTGGTAATTGTTTATTTAAACACTTTGAAATCTTCGTGTCGAAAAATTAAACTGACTCAGAATTTTCTTCCCTACATAAATAATCAATAATTGCAAAGGAAAGAAATTGAAAAAAAAAAGAATTTTCAAATTAGAAAAGAAATATATACATTGAAGATATTCGCTCCGGCTGGGACTCGAACCGAGGCCACTTGCTTGGAAGACCAGCGGTCTAGCCATTAGGCTATCGGAGTTCTGTCGAGCGGAGTCTTATTGCCTGACTGATACTGCCTGACTGACAGACTGACTCACTGACTGACTGATACTTACTGACTGACTCACTGACTGACCGAGACTGACTGACTAACTGCCTGACTGACTGAGACTGGACTGACTGACTGACTGACTGACTAACTGACTGACTGAGACTGACTGACTGACTGCTTGACTCTCTGACTGGCTATTTCACTGACTGACTGAATGACTAAATGACTGACTGACACTGACTGACTGACTGCTTGACTACCTGACTGACTGCTTGACTGACTAACTGACTGGACAGGACTGACCGACTGACTGACTGACAGACTGACTGAATAAGGATGACTGACAGACTGACTGAATAAGGCTGACTGACTGACTGACTGAATAAGGCTGACTGACTGACTGACTGACAGACTGACTGACTGCCTGACTGACTGACTGACTGAATGACTGACTGACTGACTGACCGAGACTGACTGACTGACTGACTGACTGAGACTGGACTGGACTGACTGACTGACTGAGACTGACTGACTGCTTTAGTGACTAACTGACTGCACAGGACTGACCGACTGACTGACTGACTGACTGACTGACTGACTGAATGACTGACTGACTGAGACTAAATGACTGACTGCTTGACTGACTGGCTGAAGGACTAACTGACTGACTGAGTGACTGACTGACTGGACTGACTGACTGAGACTGAATGACTGAGTGCTTGACTGATTGACTGTCAGACTGACTGACTGACTTCGCAAAAGGGAAAAATAAAAAAAAAAGAATTATAAAATTAGAAAAAAATACTTGCATTTAAGATTTCATTTCCGGCCGGGATTCGAACCCAGTACCACGCGCTAGGAACCCAACGGTCTAGCCATTAGGCTATCGGAGCTCTGTCGATGGAAGTCTTAAATATAATAAAAACAAAAAATGCACCTTGGTAATTGTTTATTTAAACACTTTGAAATCTTCGTGTCGAAAAATTAAACTGACTCAAAATTTTCTTCCCTACATAAATAATCAATAATTGCAAAGGAAAGAAATTGAAAAAAAAAAGAATTTTCAAATTAGAAAAGAAATATATACATTGAAGATATTCGCTCCGGCTGGGACTCGAACCCAGGCCACTCGCTTGGAAGACCAGCGGTCTAGCCATTAGGCTATCGGAGTTCTGTCGAGCGGAGTCTTACTGCCTGACTGATACTGCTTGACTGACAGACTGACTCACTGACTGACTGATACTGACTGACTGACTCACTGACTGACCGAGACTGACTGACTAACTGCCTGACTGACTGAGACTGGACTGACTGACTTACTGACTGACTGACTGACTAACTGACTGACTGAGACTGACTGATTGACTGCTTGACTCTCTGACTGGCTATTTCACTGACTGACTGAATGACTAAATGACTGACTGACACTGACTGACTGACTGCTTGACTACCTGACTGACTGCTTGACTGACTAACTGACTGGACAGGACTGACCGACTGACTGACTGACAGACTGACTGAATAAGGCTGACTGACTGACTGACTGACAGACTGACTGAATAAGGCTGACCGACTGACTGACTGCCTGACTGACTGACTGACTGAATGACTGACTGACCGAGACTGACTGACTGACTGACTGAGACTGGACTGGACTGACTGACTGACTGACTGACTGAGACTGACTGACTGCTTTAGTGACTAACTGACTGCACAGGACTGACCGACTGACTGACTGACTGAATGACTGACTGACTGAATGACTGACTGACTGAGACTAAATGACTGACTGCTTGACTGACTGGCTGAAGGACTAACTGACTGACTGAGTGACTGACTGACTGGACTGACTGACTGAGACTGAATGACTGAGTGCTTGACTGATTGACTGTCAGACTGACTGACTGACTTCGCAAAAGGGAAAAATAAAAAAAAAAGAATTATAAAATTAGAAAAAAAAAATACTTGCATTTAAGATTTCCTTTCCGGCCGGGACTCGAACCCAGTACCACGCGCTAGGAACCCAACGGTCTAGCCATTAGGCTATCGGAGCTCTGTCGATGGAAGTCTTAAATATAATAAAAACAAAAAATGCACCTTGGTAATTGTTTATTTAAACACTTTGAAATCTTCGTGTCGAAAAATTAAACTGACTCAGAATTTTCTTCCATACATAAATAATCAATAATTGCAAAGGAAAGTAATTGAAAAAAAAAAGAATTTTCAAATTAGAAAAGAAATATATACATTGAAGATATTCGCTCCGGCTGGGACTCGAACCCAGGCCTTTCGCTTGGAAGACCAGCGGTCTAGCCATTAGGCTATCGGAGTTCTGTCGAGCGGAGTCTTACTGCCTGACTGATACTGCCTGACTGACAGACTGACTCACTGACTGACTGATACTGACTGACTGACTCACTGACTGACCGAGACTGACTGACTAACTGCCTGACTGACTGAGACTGGACTGACTGACTGACTGACTGACTGACTGACTAACTGACTGACTGAGACTGACTGACTGACTGCTTGACTCTCTGACTGGCTATTTCACTGACTGACTGAATGACTAAATGACTGACTGACACTGACTGACTGACTGCTTGACTACCTGACTGACTGCTTGACTGACTAACTGACTGGACAGGACTGACCGACTGACTGACTGACAGACTGACTGAATAAGGATGACTGACAGACTGACTGAATAAGGCTGACTGACTGACTGACTGACAGACTGACTGAATAAGGCTGACTGACTGACTGACTGACAGACTGACTGAATAAGGCTGACCGACTGACTGACTGCCTGACTGACTGACTGACTGAATGACTGACTGACTGACTGACCGAGACTGACTGACTGACTGACTGAGACTGACTGACTGCTTTAGTGACTAACTGACTGCACAGGACTGACCGACTGACTGACTGACTGACTGCCTGACTGACTGACTGCACAGGACTGACCGACTGACTGACTGACTGACTGCCTGACTGACTGACTGAATGAATGACTGACTGACTGAGACTAAATGACTGACTGCTTGACTGACTGGCTGAAGGACTAACTGACTGACTGAGTGACAGACTGACTGGACTGACTGACTGAGACTGAATGACTGAGCGCTTGACTGATTGACTGTCAGACTGACTGACTGACTTCGCAAAAGGGAAAAATAAAAAAAAAGAATTATAAAATTAGAAAAAAATATTTGCATTTAAGATTTCCTTTCCGGCCGGGACTCGAACCCAGTACCACGCGCTAGGAACCCAACGGTCTAGCCATTAGGCTATCGGAGCTCTGTCGATGGAAGTCTTAAATATAATAAAAACAAAAAATGCACCTTGGTAATTATTGATTCAAACACTTTGAAATTTACAGGTCGAATAATTAAACTGACTCAGAATTTTTCTCCCTACATAAATAATCAATATTCGCAAAAGAGAAAAATTAAAAAAAAAGAAGAAGAAATTTCAAATTAGAAACTAAAAGTATACACTGAAGATTTTCGTTCAGGCTGGGACTCGAACCCAGGGCCACTCGCTTGGAAGCCTAACACTCTAGCCATTAGTCTATGGGAGCTCTGCCGGTGGGAGTTTTAAATATAATAAAAACAAAAAATGCACCTTGGTAATTGTTTATTTAAACACTTTGAAATCTTCGTGTCGAAAAATTAAACTGACTCAGAATTTTCTTCCCTACATAAATAATCAATAATTGTAAAGGAAAGAAATTGAAAAAAAAAGAATTTTCAAATTAGAAAAGAAATAGATACATTGAAGATATTCGCTCCGGCTGGGACTCGAACCCAGGCCACTCGCTTGGAAGACCAGCGGTCTAGCCATTAGGCTATCGGAGTTCTGTCGAGCGGAGTCTTACACCCTGACTGATACTGCCTGACTGACAGACTGACTCACTGACTGACTGATACTGACTGACTGACTAACTGACTGACCGAGACTGACTGACTAACTGCCTGACTGACTGAGACTGGACTGACTGACTGACTGACTGACTGAGACTGACTGACTGACTGCTTGACTCTCTGACTGGCCATTTCACTGACTGACTGAATGACTAAATGACTGACTGACACTGACTGACTGACTGCTTGACTACCTGACTGACTGCTTGACTGACTAACTGACTGGACAGGACTGACCGACTGACTGACTGACAGACTGACTGAATAAGGATGACTGAAAGACTGACTGAATAAGGCTGACTGACTGACTGACTGACAGACTGACTGAATAAGGCTGACCGACTGACTGACTGCCTGACTGACTGACTGACTGAATCACTGACTGACTGACTGACCGAGACTGACTGACTGACTGACTGAGACTGGACTGGACTGACTGACTGACTGACTGACTGAGACTGACTGACTGCTTTAGTGACTAACTGACTGAACAGGACTGACCGACTGACTGACTGACTGACTGCCTGACTGACTGAATGACTGACTGACTGAGACTAAATGACTGACTGCTTGACTGACTGGCTGAAGGACTAACTGACTGACTGAGTGACTGACTGACTGGACTGACTGACTGAGACTGAATGACTGAGTGCTTGACTGATTGACTGTCAGACTGACTGACTGACTTCGCAAAAGGGAAAAATAAAAAAAAAAGAATTATAAAATTAGAAAAAAATATTTGCACTTAAGATTTCCTTTCCGGCCGGGACTCGAACCCAGTACCACGCGCTTGGAACCCAACGGTCTAGCCATTAGGCTATCGGAGCTCTGTCGATGGAAGTCTTAAATATAATAAAAACAAAAAATGCACCTTGGTAATTATTGATTCAAACACTTTGAAATTTACAGGTCGAATAATTAAACTGACTCAGAATTTTTCTCCCTACATAAATAATCAATATTCGCAAAAGAGAAAAATTAAAAAAAAAAGAAGAAATTTCAAATTAGAAACTAAAACTATACATTGAAGATTTTCGTTCAGGCTGGGACTCGAACCCAGGGCCACTCGCTTGGAAGCCTAACAATCTAGCCATTAGACTATGGGAGCGCTGTCGGTGGGAGTTTTAAATATAATAAAAACAAAAAATGCACCTTGGTAATTGTTTATTTAAACACTTTGAAATTTACAGGTCGAAAAATTAAACTGACTCAGAATTTTCTTCCCTACATAAATAATCAATAATTGCAAAGGAAAGAAATTGAAAAAAAAAGAATTTTCAAATTAGAAAAGAAATATATACATTGAAGATATTCGCTCCGGCTGGGACTCGAACCCAGGCCACTCGCTTGGAAGACCAGCGGTCTAGCCATTAGGCTATCGGAGTTCTGT
Organism: Uloborus diversus; assembly: GCF_026930045.1. NCBI lineage: Eukaryota > Metazoa > Arthropoda > Arachnida > Araneae > Uloboridae > Uloborus > Uloborus diversus. The sequence goes on from NW_026559000.1 coordinate 375,898, forward strand.
CGAGCGGAGTCTTACTGCCTGACTGATACTGCGTGACTGACAGACTGACTCACTGACTGACTGATACTGACTGACTGACTCACTGACTGACCGAGACTGACTGACTAACTGCCTGACTGACTGAGACTGGACTGCCTGACTGACTGACTGACTGCCTGACTGACTGACTGACTGAATCACTGACTGACTGACTGACCGAGACTGACTGACTGACTGACTGAGACTGGACTGGACTGACTGACTGACTGACTGACTGAGACTGACTGACTGCTTTAGTGACTAACTGACTGCACAGGACTGACCGACTGACTGACTGACTGACTGCCTGACTGACTGAATGACTGACTGACTGAGACTAAATGACTGACTGCTTGACTGACTGGCTGAAGGACTAACTGACTGACTGAGTGACTGACTGACTGGACTGACTGACTGAGACTGAATGACTGAGTGCTTGACTGATTGACTGTCAGACTGACTGACTGACTTCGCAAAAGGGAAAAATAAAAAAAAAAGAATTATAAAATTAGAAAAAAATATTTGCACTTAAGATTTCCTTTCCGGCCGGGACTCGAACCCAGTACCACGCGCTTGGAACCCAACGGTCTAGCCATTAGGCTATCGGAGCTCTGTCGATGGAAGTCTTAAATATAATAAAAACAAAAAATGCACCTTGGTAATTATTGATTCAAACACTTTGAAATTTACAGGTCGAATAATTAAACTGACTCAGAATTTTTCTCCCTACATAAATAATCAATATTCGCAAAAGAGAAAAATTAAAAAAAAAAGAAGAAATTTCAAATTAGAAACTAAAACTATACATTGAAGATTTTCGTTCAGGCTGGGACTCGAACCCAGGGCCACTCGCTTGGAAGCCTAACAATCTAGCCATTAGTCTATGGGAGCGCTGTCGGTGGGAGTTTTAAATATAATAAAAACAAAAAATGCACCTTGGTAATTGTTTATTTAAACACTTTGAAATTTACAGGTCGAAAAATTAAACTGACTCAGAATTTTCTTCCCTACATAAATAATCAATAATTGCAAAGGAAAGAAATTGAAAAAAAAAGAATTTTCAAATTAGAAAAGAAATATATACATTGAAGATATTCGCTCCGGCTGGGACTCGAACCCAGGCCACTCGCTTGGAAGACCAGCGGTCTAGCCATTAGGCTATCGGAGTTCTGTCGAGCGGAGTCTTACTGCCTGACTGATACTGCGTGACTGACAGACTGACTCACTGACTGACTGATACTGACTGACTGACTCACTGACTGACCGAGACTGACTGACTAACTGCCTGACTGACTGAGACTGGACTGCCTGACTGACTGACTGACTGACTGACTAACTGACTGACTGAGACTGACTGACTGACTGCTTGACTCTCTGACTGGCTATTTCACTGACTGACTGAATGACTAAATGACTGACTGACACTGACTGACTGACTGCTTGACTACCTGACTGACTGCTTGACTGACTAACTGACTGGACAGGACTGACCGACTGACTGACTGACAGACTGACTGAATAAGGATGACTGACAGACTGACTGAATAAGGCTGACTGACTGACTGACTGACAGACTGACTGAATAAGGCTGACCGACTGACTGACTGCCTGACTGACTGACTGACTGAATGACTGACTGACTGCTTGACTCTCTGACTGGCTATTTCACTGACTGACTGAATGACTAAATGACTGACTGACACTGACTGACTGACTGCTTGACTACCTGACTGACTGCTTGACTGACTAACTGACTGGACAGGACTGACCGACTGACTGACTGACAGACTGACTGAATAAGGATGACTGACAGACTGACTGAATAAGGCTGACTGACTGACTGACTGAATAAGGCTGACTGACTGACTGACTGACAGACTGACTGACTGCCTGACTGACTGACTGACTGAATGACTGACTGACTGACTGACCGAGACTGACTGACTGACTGACTGACTGAGACTGGACTGGACTGACTGACTGACTGACTGACTGAGACTGACTGACTGCTTTAGTGACTAACTGACTGCACAGGACTGACCGACTGACTGACTGACTGACTGACTGACTGACTGAATGACTGACTGACTGAGACTAAATGACTGACTGCTTGACTGACTGGCTGAAGGACTAACTGACTGACTGAGTGACTGACTGACTGGACTGACTGACTGAGACTGAATGACTGAGTGCTTGACTGATTGACTGTCAGACTGACTGACTGACTTCGCAAAAGGGAAAAATAAAAAAAAAAGAATTATAAAATTAGAAAAAAATATTTGCACTTAAGATTTCCTTTCCGGCCGGGACTCGAACCCAGTACCACGCGCTTGGAACCCAACGGTCTAGCCATTAGGCTATCGGAGCTCTGTCGATGGAAGTCTTAAATATAATAAAAACAAAAAATGCACCTTGGTAATTATTGATTCAAACACTTTGAAATTTACAGGTCGAATAATTAAACTGACTCAGAATTTTTCTCCCTACATAAACAATCAATATTCGCAAAAGAGAAAAATTAAAAAAAAAAGAAGAAATTTCAAATTAGAAACTAAAACTATACATTGAAGATTTTCGTTCAGGCTGGGGCTCGAACCCAGGGCCACTCGCTTGGAAGCCTAACACTCTAGCCATTAGTCTATGGGAGCGCTGTCGGTGGGAGTTTTAAATATAATAAAAACAAAAAATGCACCTTGGTAATTGTTTATTTAAACATTTAAACACTTTGAAATTTACAGGTCGAAAAATTAAACTGACTCAGAATTTTCTTCCCTACATAAATAATCAATAATTGCAAAGGAAAGAAATTGAAAAAAAAAAGAATTTTCAAATTAGAAAAGAAATATATACATTGAAGATATTCGCTCCGGCTGGGACTCGAACCCAGGCCACTCGCTTGGAAGACCAGCGGTCTAGCCATTAGGCTATCGGAGTTCTGTCGAGCGGAGTCTTACTGCCTGACTGATACTGCGTGACTGACAGACTGACTCACTGACTGACTCACTGACTGACCGAGACTGACTGACTAACTGCCTGACTGACTGAGACTGGACTGCCTGACTGACTGACTGACTGACTGACTAACTGACTGACTGAGACTGACTGACTGACTGCTTGACTCTCTGACTGGCTATTTCACTGACTGACTGAATGACTAAATGACTGACTGACACTGACTGACTGACTGCTTGACTACCTGACTGACTGCTTGACTGACTAACTGACTGGACAGGACTGACCGACTGACTGACTGACAGACTGACTGAATAAGGATGACTGACAGACTGACTGAATAAGGCTGACTGACTGACTGACTGACAGACTGACTGAATAAGGCTGACCGACTGACTGACTGCCTGACTGACTGACTGACTGAATGACTGACTGACTGACTGACCGAGACTGACTGACTGACTGACTGAGACTGGACTGGACTGACTGACTGACTGACTGACTAACTGCTTTAGTGACTAACTGACTGCACAGGACTGACCGACTGACTGACTGACTGACTGCCTGACTGACTGACTGACTGAATGACTGACTGACTGAGACTAAATGACTGACTGCTTGACTGACTGGCTGAAGGACTAACTGACTGACTGAGTGACTGACTGACTGGACTGACTGACTGAGACTGAATGACTGAGTGCTTGACTGATTGACTGTCAGACTGACTGACTGACTTCGCAAAAGGGAAAAATAAAAAAAAAAGAATTATAAAATTAGAAAACAATATTTGCATTTAAGATTTCCTTTCCGGCCGGGACTCGAACCCAGTACCACGCGCTAGGAACCCAACGGTCTAGCCATTAGGCTATCGGAGCTCTGTCGATGGAAGTCTTAAATATAATAAAAACAAAAAATGCACCTTGGTAATTATTGATTCAAACACTTTGAAATTTACAGGTCGAATAATTAAACTCCCTACATAAATAATCAATATTCGCAAAAGAGAAAAATTAAAAAAAAAGAAGAAGAAATTTCAAATTAGAAACTAAAAGTATACATTGAAGATTTTCGTTCAGGCTGGGACTCGAACCCAGGGCCACTCGCTTGGAAACCTAACACTCTAGCCATTAGTCTATGGGATCTCTGTCGGTGGGAGTTTTAAATATAATAAAAACAAAAAATGCACCATGGTAATTGTTTATTTAAACACTTTGAAATCTTCGTGTCGAAAAATTAAACTGACTCAGAATTTTCTTCCCTACATAAATAATCAATAATTGCAAAGGAAAGAAATTGAAAAAAAAAAGAATTTTCAAATTAGAAAAGAAATAGATACATTGAAGATATTCGCTCCGGCTGGGACTCGAACCCAGGCCACTCGCTTGGAAGACCAGCGGTCTAGCCATTAGGCTATCGGAGTTCTGTCGAGCGGAGTCTTACACCCTGACTGATACTGCCTGACTGACAGACTGACTCACTGACTGACTGATACTGACTGACTGACTCACTGACTGACCGAGACTGACTGACTAACTGCCTGACTGACTGAGACTGGACTGACTGACTGACTGACTGACTGAGACTGACTGACTGACTGCTTGACTCTCTGACTGGCCATTTCACTGACTGACTGAATGACTAAATGACTGACTGACACTGACTGACTGACTGCTTGACTACCTGACTGACTGCTTGACTGACTAACTGACTGGACAGGACTGACCGACTGACTGACTGACAGACTGACTGAATAAGGATGACTGAAAGACTGACTGAATAAGGCTGACTAACTGACTGACTGACAGACTGACTGAATAAGGCTGACCGACTGACTGACTGCCTGACTGACTGACTGACTGAATCACTGACTGACTGACTGACCGAGACTGACTGACTGACTGACTGAGACTGGACTGGACTGACTGACTGACTGACTGACTGAGACTGACTGACTGCTTTAGTGACTAACTGACTGCACAGGACTGACCGACTGACTGACTGACTGACTGCCTGACTGACTGAATGACTGACTGACTGAGACTAAATGACTGACTGCTTGACTGACTGGCTGAAGGACTAACTGACTGACTGAGTGACTGACTGACTGGACTGACTGACTGAGACTGAATGACTGAGTGCTTGACTGATTGACTGTCAGACTGACTGACTGACTTCGCAAAAGGGAAAAAAAAAAAAAAGAATTATAAAATTAGAAAAAAATATTTGCACTTAAGATTTCCTTTCCGGCCGGGACTCGAACCCAGTACCACGCGCTTGGAACCCAACGGTCTAGCCATTAGGCTATCGGAGCTCTGTCGATGGAAGTCTTAAATATAATAAAAACAAAAAATGCACCTTGGTAATTATTGATTCAAACACTTTGAAATTTACAGGTCGAATAATTAAACTGACTCAGAATTTTTCTCCCTACATAAATAATCAATATTCGCAAAAGAGAAAAATTAAAAAAAAAGAAGAAATTTCAAATTAGAAACTAAAACTATACATTGAAGATTTTCGTTCAGGCTGGGACTCGAACCCAGGGCCACTCGCTTGGAAGCCTAACACTCTAGCCATTAGTCTATGGGAGCGCTGTCGGTGGGAGTTTTAAATATAATAAAAACAAAAAATGCACCTTGGTAATTGTTTATTTAAACACTTTGAAATTTACAGGTCGAAAAATTAAACTGACTCAGAATTTTCTTCCCTACATAAATAATCAATAATTGCAAAGGAAATAAATTGAAAAAAAAAAGAATTTTCAAATTAGAAAAGAAATATATACATTGAAGATATTCGCTCCGGCTGGGACTCGAACCCAGGCCTCTCGCTTGGAAGACCAGCGGTCTAGCCATTAGGCTATCGGAGTTCTGTCGAGCGGAGTCTTACTGCCTGACTGATACTGCGTGACTGACAGACTGACTCACTGGCTGACTGATACTGACTGACTGACTCACTGACTGACCGAGACTGACTGACTAACTGCCTGACTGACTGAGACTGGACTGCCTGACTGACTGACTGACTGACTGACTAACTGACTGACTGAGACTGACTGACTGACTGCTTGACTCTCTGACTGGCTATTTCACTGACTGACTGAATGACTAAATGACTGACTGACACTGACTGACTGACTGCTTGACTACCTGACTGACTGCTTGACTGACTAACTGACTGGACAGGACTGACCGACTGACTGACTGACAGACTGACTGAATAAGGATGACTGACAGACTGACTGAATAAGGCTGACTGACTGACTGACTGACAGACTGACTGAATAAGGCTGACCGACTGACTGACTGCCTGACTGACTGACTGACTGAATGACTGACTGACTGACTGACCGAGACTGACTGACTGACTGACTGAGACTGGACTGGAGTGACTGACTGACTGACTGACTAACTGCTTTAGTGACTAACTGACTGCACAGGACTGACCGACTGACTGACTGACTGACTGCCTGACTGACTGACTGACTGAATGACTGACTGACTGAGACTAAATGACTGACTGCTTGACTGACTGGCTGAAGGACTAACTGACTGACTGAGTGACTGACTGACTGGACTGACTGACTGAGACTGAATGACTGAGTGCTTGACTGATTGACTGTCAGACTGACTGACTGACTTCGCAAAAGGGAAAAATAAAAAAAAAGAATTATAAAACAATATTTGCATTTAAGATTTCCTTTCCGGCCGGGACTCGAACCCAGTACCACGCGCTAGGAACCCAACGGTCTAGCCATTAGGCTATCGGAGCTCTGTCGATGGAAGTCTTAAATATAATAAAAACAAAAAATGCACCTTGGTAATTATTGATTCAAACACTTTGAAATTTACAGGTCGAATAATTAAACTCCCTACATAAATAATCAATATTCGCAAAAGAGAAAAATTAAAAAAAAAGAAGAAGAAATTTCAAATTAGAAACTAAAAGTATACATTGAAGATTTTCGTTCAGGCTGGGACTCGAACCCAGGGCCACTCGCTTGGAAGCCTAACACTCTAGCCATTAGTCTATGGGAGCTCTGTCGGTGGGAGTTTTAAATATAATAAAAACAAAAAATGCACCATGGTAATTGTTTATTTAAACACTTAAAAATCTTCGTGTCGAAAAATTAAACTGACTCAGAATTTTCTTCCCTACATAAATAATCAATAATTGCAAAGGAAAGAAATTGAAAAAAAAAAAGAATTTTCAAATTAGAAAAGAAATATATACATTGAAGATATTCGCTCCGGCTGGGACTCGAACCCAGGCCACTCGCTTGGAAGACCAGCGGTCTAGCCATTAGGCTATCGGAGTTCTGTCGAGCGGAGTCTTACTGCCTGACTGATACTGCCTGACTGACAGACTGACTCACTGACTGACTGATACTGACTGACTGACTCACTGACTGACCGAGACTGACTGACTAACTGCCTGACTGACTGAGACTGGACTGACTGACTGACTGACTGACTGACTGACTGAGACTGACTGACTGACTGCTTGACTCTCTGACTGGCCATTTCACTGACTGACTGAATGACTAAATGACTGACTGACACTGACTGACTGACTGCTTGACTACCTGACTGACTGCTTGACTGACTAACTGACTGGACAGGACTGACCGACTGACTGACTGACAGACTGACTGAATAAGGATGACTGAAAGACTGACTGAATAAGGCTGACTGACTGACTGACTGACAGACTGACTGAATAAGGCTGACCGACTGACTGACTGCCTGACTGACTGACTGACTGAATCACTGACTGACTGACTGGCCGAGACTGACTGACTGACTGACTGAGACTGGACTGACTGACTGACTGACTGACTGAGACTGACTGACTGCTTTAGTGACTAACTGACTGCACAGGACTGACCGACTGACTGACTGACTGACTGCCTGACTGACTGACTGAATGACTGACTGACTGAGACTAAATGACTGACTGCTTGACTGACTGGCTGAAGGACTAACTGACTGACTGAGTGACTGACTGACTGGACTGACTGACTGAGACTGAATGACTGAGTGCTTGACTGATTGACTGTCAGACTGACTGACTGACTTCGCAAAAGGGAAAAATAAAAAAAAAAGAATTATAAAATTAGAAAAAAATATTTGCACTTAAGATTTCCTTTCCGGCCGGGACTCGAACCCAGTACCACGCGCTTGGAACCCAACGGTCTAGCCATTAGGCTATCGGAGCTCTGTCGATGGAAGTCTTAAATATAATAAAAACAAAAAATGCACCTTGGTAATTATTGATTCAAACACTTTGAAATTTACAGGTCGAATAATTAAACTGACTCAGAATTTTTCTCCCTACATAAATAATCAATATTCGCAAAAGAGAAAAATTAAAAAAAAAAGAAGAAATTTCAAATTAGAAACTAAAACTATACATTGAAGATTTTCGTTCAGGCTGGGACTCGAACCCAGGGCCACTCGCTTGGAAGCCTAACACTCTAGCCATTAGTCTATGGGAGCGCTGTCGGTGGGAGTTTTAAATATAATAAAAACAAAAAATGCACCTTGGTAATTGTTTATTTAAACACTTTGAAATTTACAGGTCGAAAAATTAAACTGACTCAGAATTTTCTTCCCTACATAAATAATCAATAATTGCAAAGGAAAGAAATTGAAAAAAAAAAGAATTTTCAAATTAGAAAAGAAATATATACATTGAAGATATTCGCTCCGGCTGGGACTCGAACCCAGGCCACTCGCTTGGAAGACCAGCGGTCTAGCCATTAGGCTATCGGAGTTCTGTCGAGCGGAGTCTTACTGCCTGACTGATACTGCGTGACTGACAGACTGACTCACTGACTGACTGATACTGACTGACTGACTCACTGACTGACCGAGACTGACTGACTAACTGCCTGACTGACTGAGACTGGACTGCCTGACTGACTGACTGACTGACTGACTAACTGACTGACTGAGACTGACTGACTGACTGCTTGACTCTCTGACTGGCTATTTCACTGACTGACTGAATGACTAAATGACTGACTGACACTGACTGACTGACTGCTTGACTACCTGACTGACTGCTTGACTGACTAACTGACTGGACAGGACTGACCGACTGACTGACTGACAGACTGACTGAATAAGGATGACTGACAGACTGACTGAATAAGGCTGACTGACTGACTGACTGACAGACTGACTGAATAAGGCTGACCGACTGACTGACTGCCTGACTGACTGACTGACTGAATGACTGACTGACTGACTGACCGAGACTGACTGACTGACTGACTGAGACTGGACTGGACTGACTGACTGACTGACTGACTAACTGCTTTAGTGACTAACTGACTGCACAGGACTGACCGACTGACTGACTGACTGACTGCCTGACTGACTGACTGACTGAATGACTGACTGACTGAGACTAAATGACTGACTGCTTGACTGACTGGCTGAAGGACTAACTGACTGACTGAGTGACTGACTGACTGGACTGACTGACTGAGACTGAATGACTGAGTGCTTGACTGATTGACTGTCAGACTGACTGACTGACTTCGCAAAAGGGAAAAATAAAAAAAAAAGAATTATAAAATTAGAAAACAATATTTGCATTTAAGATTTCCTTTCCGGCCGGGACTCGAACCCAGTACCACGCGCTAGGAACCCAACGGTCTAGCCATTAGGCTATCGGAGCTCTGTCGATGGAAGTCTTAAATATAATAAAAACAAAAAATGCACCTTGGTAATTATTGATTCAAACACTTTGAAATTTACAGGTCGAATAATTAAACTCCCTACATAAATAATCAATATTCGCAAAAGAGAAAAATTAAAAAAAAAGAAGAAGAAATTTCAAATTAGAAACTAAAAGTATACATTGAAGATTTTCGTTCAGGCTGGGAC
>NW_026559001.1:0-94409 GCF_026930045.1 Uloborus diversus
GGTTCATATTGGCTCCCTCTTAAATCAGAATTCCTTTACAGTCGCCTCGGAAACACAGAAGTGATTACAGGAATACCACTTTGAGGCCACGCTACTTGCACATGTTTGTTGAGAAAACAGGAAAATTATTGGGACGTGAACATTCCTTAAAAAATGCTCTAGTTAAAGGTGGACTATACAGTAGAAGACCGTTATAACGCCGACCTATATAATGCAATTCTCTATAAACCGCACTACTTTTCAGAAGTAAACACTAGGTTTTGAAGTTTAAAAAATCCCTCTGTTTTACTTCGCAAACATAAAAATGGTTAGGCAAATTAAATTTTGAAAGTTTTTCATCTTTCCATCTGATTTCAAAGCTTTTAAATTGTAAATTGGTACTCATAGTAAACAGAAAATACCAGATGGCTCTGAAAAATGCAGCTGTTATGCCAACCATGAAGCTAGCAGAAGTGCAGGATTTTGATTGTGAAACATATTTATTTGTGAATGAATTACTCATTGTAATATTGGTGCTTTAACACTCATTGCAGATAAAACTAATTCTGAAGTGCTAATATATAGATATGTTATGAATATTAGTTTCAAAATTTGTGAAATGATCTATATAACGCAAAAACCTATATAACGCAAAAGCTCTGGTCTCAAGGTGTGGACTATAACGGTCTTCTACTGTATTGATATTTGTGAAAAACTCGAAAATTTTTCCAAAGCATCATATTTTTCCAAATGGCCCCCTTTGAGAATTCTGTCTGGATGCACCCCCGGTAGAAAGATTGAAATCTTGTTGATTGAATCGATTCCGGCAAAGCTAGTGTTCCGCCCAGTCAAGCATGTTTCCCAAACGTAAGTTTTTGGCAGATATCCGGTAGAGAAGATTGAAGGGGGAAAATAGAAATAAGAAAACGGGGACCAAAAATTAAGAAAAATTGGGATGTTTTCAGCTGCAGGGGAAAATTAGGAGCGTTTTGAGGTTTGAAAAGGGCAAAGTAAGGAGGATAGTTAGCAGAAATCTATGCATAGCTGACATCAGATTTCATACTCAATTTGGGTGAAAAAATTTCATGACTTTTCCAAGTCTTTATAAAAATTTTCATGACCTTATTACACGAAGAGAATAGTACCATTCAATGTCAAACTTGCCAATTTTCGGAAATAGGCTTTAGAAAAACTTATGTGAATGTCACTACCTCATTGGAGCACTTGTAAAAGAAAAAATATCAGTGCACATTGCAGAAACTAATAAATTATTCTTGTTTGTATTTAGGATATAAATCAAAGTAAAGTAAAATATAGTGAAATGTAATACACTGATGTTTAAATGTCTAATAAGTATTTAATAAATATGGCAGAATAGTAATAATGGGACAAAAATCGAATGAGTCATTACTAAGTTTCCAAAAATAAATTCACTTCATAAAAACAGTGCCCCCCCCCTCCCTTTGGTGTCAATAGTGCACAAATCACCCATGTAACTTGACCGTATATTTGTTCATTAAAGGAAAGCCACGTTTTTCAGTAAATTCATTTTTCTAAACCAGATATTTCAGCTGGCAACAATAATCAGTTTTGCGAGCTGTATATTGGGCATCACTGTTTTAGAATAATATAATTCCCTTATTTCCATGTTCTACTGCCTGACTAAAGTCTTCAATTTCGAAAGCCTTCAACATATTGAGGTAAACTCTTATGAAATTATTAATGAATTTTTACAAGTAATTGAAACAAATCGGATGCAATTTAATTGCACTTTTTGAGGGGGCGTGGCAAAATTAAAAACGTGCATGTCTACTAATACGGAACATAAAATATAAGAAGTGCTGAAAATGATGGTGAATTCAAAATTAGTGATGCCTCAGTAGTAAAAACACATTATGAAAACAGGCGAGCGACTGTTACAGAAGCAGATGAAATTGGATTCCAAAACTCGGATTTGCTTTTGAGATCGTTCGATTTACATGCAATATTAATAAATCACTCAATATTTCTAGCGCTCTTTTAGCTACTGTTATTTTCTTACTACCGAAGACATTTTTCCATGACTTAAGAAAATATTAATTTTCCATGATTTTTCCAGGTCTGAATTTTTTTTTTTCCATGACCCATACGAACCTTGCAACATGCCAACTTAAAAAATCTTACAATGTACATGGAGGCTATATTTTTACGCTTTTTTGACCATTGTAAAGCAAAGTATTAAAATTTAAAATATAATATTTTCAAATCTTCACCTTTACTTGATCTGTGCTTTTATATGCAAAAAAAAAAAAATAATTTAAAAATAAGTAAACTTTTATATCTTTGAACTAAAACTTTGAAACGTTCCCGACTTTGCAGATTTCAAAAATTGTCTATCAAAAACTTGTTCAAAATAATAGTTCCTCTGTAAGTTCTTAGAGATTCAAATGTTCTCCATGCTGTTATACCATAAAGAAAAACGCAGCTCTGTCTAGTCCTACATAAATGAACTTTCGAATACCACGCGTAAATCTAATTACTAACTCATTGCTGTGCATGATAATAGCAAAACAGAATGAATGATGTGCGTGATATGTAACGCGTCAGAGAGACTAAAACCTAAAAATCGTACAAATCTACCCTAAGACCTGTAGAGAGAGTCGTACAAAATGTCCGAAAATCTTACAATGTATGGTTAAATTGTACAATTTTGCAGATACAGTGAAGCACCATCTGTACATTTTAAAGGGACTGCATGAAAAAAGCGTACAAACGAGAAAACGTATTAATAGGTATAGGTTAAAAGGTATTAGACTTATTAATAGGGACCAATTTTAAAAACGTATAACTGATAAAAACGAATAAAAGAGAAACGTATAAACGGTGCTTCACTGTATGTCTGTGCATAAGTCATTAAAAAAATTTTTGTCGCCTAAGAAGTCGTAGCCTCAGGCAGCTTGAGTAGTAATCAGGCCCTGCTTGTAAAAAAAAAATTGCTTAGTTCTAGTGATGTTTAAGAAAAAAAAAGGCGGTTTTTTTGCTCAATTAGCAAGAAGCTGAATACTGAGACTGTATGTCAAACACATGTACTTTTAGCATCTAATATCTAAAAACAAAATTCAGCAAAAATAGTTTTTTGCGTCAGAATCTTTCTGTAACTGAGAACTAGGAATGAGTTTCACAGGTTGAAGACACTCCCAAAGGTCCTTTCGTTACAAACTGTGCTGGACGTGGGAAATTCACCTATCGATGAAAATATTTCACACAAATATTCCGTTTTTTAATTTATTTTGGAAAATTCTGTTGATGAAGTGCAAAAACTGAGAAAAAGGACAGTGACCTATCAGGAACTGGGTTTGGACCCCCCCCCCCTGCACATTAAAAAAATTAACTATTTACGTACCTGCAAGGACCTTATCCTCTTCAATGCGCTTCTTTTCAGCAGGACCTGAAAGCAGATAAAAGATATTTTTAATTCCTTTCTGTTGATTCTCCTGATCATTGAAGCTTCAAAGCAACTTCAGCATCTGCCATTTTTTCCCTTGGTTCTTACCTTTTGGGTTTTCTGAGTACTCAGGACCCTCTCCCACGAAGTTGCTTAAAATAACGCGTAAACGCGAACCCTGTCTGATTTTTTTTTTTTTTTTAATAATGGCAGAGTAAAAATAAGGACTTGGGACATTGAAAGAAGGACTTGTAAGCACTTATAAGGCAAAATATTAAAGTAATGACTTGCTTACCGATTAAAGTAATTTTCTTTTATATTAAAATAAGTCAAATTATTTAAAAAATGGTCAGATCCTATGTTTTTAGTAGTTGCTACATTATAAAAAAAGTACCGTAAAATGCCTCTAATGTGGACACTAATGGGACAAATTTTTTTGTCCGCAATAAAGGTGTCCGCAGGACAGGGTTTTAATAACGTTATTTGCATTGGAACTGGGGAATTGAAAATTGTCCGAATAAGAGGGCTTTCCATGGTTTTACTGTAGTTGTATTTTCCTAACTACATTTTCAAAGTAATTTTAGTTTGCTACAAAAAAAAATGTAGTTTTTCTAACCACTGGGTTTAGCTATACATTATATATATATATACACATACACTACTAGTATATTATCTTTTCTGCAGGATGTAGAAAGATTGAAATCTCAAAAAAGGCATGCCGTTTCTGGCGAAACTAGCATTCGACATGCCCCCAAAGCATAAGTTTTCGGCAGATATCTTGTAAAATAAAGATTCGAGGGGCGAAAATATGAAGAAGGAGAAAACAGAACCAAAAATTAAGAAAAATTAGGAATTTATTTTTCTTAACAGTTCCCTTATTAAGACATAGCCAGCTTCAGTAGTAATCAGGTCCAGCTTGTAAAGAAATTGATTGCTCACCTTAATTCTTGTGATATTTAACATAAAAAGGCTTTTTTTTTTTTTTTTGCTCAATTAGCAAGAAGCTGAATACTGAGAATTAGGGTTTATGATTTTTCTTTTAAATAAAAGTCTGATTTTTTTATTTAAATCTGATTTCGATTTGAATCAATTTTTTTTTAATGTTCAAAAATTTGTAGACCTTTTTTTACCTTACATTTATAAACATAATATAATTCATACAATAAATGAATCCATTCAACTTACTTTTAAAATTAAGATAAGTTCTCGTAACTGTTCAATAATATTTTAAGATTTATAAATACATTATAATGCTTAGATAAGATGTGATTTTATTTTATGCTTTGCTTAAAGATATGCTTTCCATTATCATGTACGTTTTTAGTGTCAAATAATGTGTTGATCAATTATTTTTCTGAACTAAATCAGTCATGGTGTATAAGAAAAGCTCCAAATTTTTACTTAGTTCTAAACTGTCATTTTGGAGTAAGAGCAATAGAGTGAAAATATGTTACACACACAGAAAGAGGGATCTAAATAGTTTTGCCTGTTGAAGTTAAGATAGTATAATGCAGTCCAGTTAAATTTAGGGCAATACAATCTAAAAATGTCAAATTAATTTATAAAAGTAAAATCAACTGATTTTAATTAACGATTTTGTTCAAAAAACTTAGTTAAAAAAAATCACTTGATTTAAATCATGATTCTAATCACTATTCAAGCTGATAATTTAAATCAGCGAACCCTGTATGAGACTATGTCAAACACATATATTCCGCATTTGATTTAATTTTAATATATAAAAACGAAGTATGCCTCTATCAGCAGAAAGGTTGTTTGAATCAGAATCTTTCCGTTACTCAGAACTAGGAATGCGTTCCACAGGTTCCAAAGAAACCTCCAAAGGTCCTTTTGTTCCGAAATGTGCGGAACGAGAAATTTGTCTATCGATGAAAATATTTCCGACAAATATTCCGTTTTTTTTTTTTTTTTTTTCATTTTGGAAAATTCTGTTGATGAAATGCAAAAGCTGAGCACAGGGACCTATCAGGAACTGGGTCGGGACCCCATGGACCCCCCTCCCTGGCTGCACATTACAAAAAATATGAACTATTTACATACCTGCAAGCACCTTATCCTCTTCAATGCGCTGTTTTTTTGGAGCGGGACCTGAAAGCAGATAAAAGAAAATAAGAATCATAAGTCGCAACAGGCAGAGAAAACGAGCAACCTATCTCGGCAAATCAGAGTTGAAATCTTTGCCCTGTCAAAACACAAGCTCTGGTCCAATAAAGGTTATTGCAAAACCACGCCTGCCGACATGGCGATGTTGAAAATCTTACAATGCATTGGTTAAAAAATTGCTGGCAGATTTAAATCGATATATTTTTGATGAAATAAAAAACATTATGAATGAACTGTTCTTTAAAGTATTAACTGTAAAAGGCATGTGACTTAAAATTACACTTTTGGAAGAACGCCCCAAATAGTGAAAGTATAGAAGTAATGTGGTTTTACTTACATAAATAATAAACATATTTATGTACTATAAATAATAAACATATTTATGTACTATTAAAAACAACTGATTAGAAAAGTTTTTATCAGTAATAATTTTAAAAGCAAATAATGCTTCTTGAAATTGTGATTGCAGTAGAGTAATTACTTCAAGACAAAGAGTAAAGGCAAGGGGGCTAAGGCATTAATAACCACTTCCTCTATGCCTGTAGTGTGTTTTATGTAGCATGGGGAAAAACACAAGAAAAAACACAACTGCGTTTTTAAAAACACTTAACAGACACAGAAGCAATTAGGAAGGTCATCCTGTGATTTAAATAGAGTGTTAATATTCAATATTTTTATGTTGAGGAAAAAAGATGCACAAATATGCGACAGGGTATATTCGCACCTCATTAATTATATGTATTTTAACTAATAAAAACTGGCAACAGTTAAATCCCTCCCCCCCCCCCCTCCCAAAAAATTTTCATTTCCATGTCGGCCAGTAGCGAATTCTGTTCTGTGTGAATGAAGACTTAGCTTTATTTAAAACCTGCTTTTAAGAATCGTTATAGTTTTTATTCTATGTAACATGAAAGTTCCAAACACATTCTTTCAGATGCAGAAAAAAACTTTCTTTCGGTATTAGTTTTCACCACAAAAATAGAAAAAAACTTCCGAGATTTTAAATAAATATCTTTTTTAATTAATATCATCCGAGACGCAGCATAGTTAAAAAGACTCCATCAACTCTCTTTTCAAACAAAATTTTTTTTTCAAAATTTGTCCATTCATTTAGGAGGTAGAGAGCCGCAGACAGATAAACCAGAGAAACACTTTTAACATGAAAACGCTCAGCAGGAAAAATCTGTTAACGCAAAGTCACATAGCGGTCTGGACAGTATAAACTGCGTAATATAACACAAATCTTTTAACACGAAATTCCTTAAACATGAAATATTATTTCAGTTCCTTAAGCTTCGTGTAAACGTTTTCCACTGCACACTCCAACTTATAACCCCCTTCCTTTGTGTGTCGGGGTTAAAAATGGGTAGGAAATTCAGGTGCTTAATTTTGCAAAAAAAAAAAAATCTTCATTTAATCATATTTAATTTTGGTTATTTTTTCAAAATTCCCAGATATTTCCCTGATTTATCCCGGATAAACAAAGCTCCTTGACATTTCCTTGAATTCCCCAATGTGTCACCACCCTGTACTATGTGCTACACATTTTTTTAAAAATTAGCTATTTACATACTTGTATGCCACAGTAACCTCTTCAAACTGCGGGGCAGCTTTTCCGAAACGGGAGCTGAAAGCAGATAAAAGAAAATCATCATAAGGCACAAGCAGGCACAGTTGTTCAGAAATTAAGCAACGTATATTGGCAAATTGGAATTTAGAGCTTTGACCACGTCAAAATACAAGCTCCCGTCCATTATGGGTTATCGCAAAACCATACCTGACCGACATACGAACTTTGAAAATTTCACAATTCATGCTGTGGCTGTACCAACACTCAACAAACCATTACAATATTTTCAAACCTTAAACAGCAATTACTCTACTTTTATCAGCCAAAAAGAAAGAGAATCCAAGAAAAAGAAGAAAAAACAGTGTTGATTTACAAAAGAAAATCAGAGGATTACAATTAGCAATTCGTTTTAAAAAGACAGGTTGTGTATTAGTAAAACATTGTTAATATTTTTCTCAAAGGTGCACTATTGATATAAAACATAAAGAATATTCTTTTGTTAGAACCAACCCACTAGCTTGTTGTACTTTTTATTTTGCAAACTAATACAGATTTCTGCTTTTGCTGAAACGACTTTGACTGGAAATTAAGTTTTCATAAGTTGCTGTCTTTCAAAAATTCTTTCAAAAATCTGTTCATAAGTTTTAAAAAAAAATTATGCTTCATTTTTATTATTTATTTATGTGCTTCTTTAGTCATAAGAATTTTTATTTATGACTGTACTAATCTTATAATATTAAGTATATTTTAAGTTTTATATTTCCTGAGCAATGTTTAATATTTAATTGGGCACTTTTAATATGAATTAAAAGTGTTACATTACTAATAATTTTATGAATATAAAATACGAGTAAAAACTTAATATTATATTACTTTGTTATATTAATGATGTATTATACATCATAAAAATTTAGTACATCACTTTTTTGGTTATTTTTAATAATAAATGAACAACATTACTATCATTAATATACTTTTCATTCCATAGTTAAAATAAATATTAAAAATATCATGATATTTTCAAAATTAAATATACAGTATACTCCCGATTATCCGTGTGCGGATTATCCGGTTTGAGCATTATCCGTGCATCATTTCGGAACCACATTTTTCTAAAGCTTCGATGATGTTATCAATAATATCAATAATATATTTAAACTCTCCGGAAAACAAGAAAGACTATAATTTATTTAATGTTGAACTTGGCACCAACAAGAAGTTGTTAAATACTGTTCAGTTTGAATCTAGTTATGTATGAGACGTTTTCCACGACAAATATAGCACACATTTTGTGAATATTTTTGATATGATAAAATTTTAAAAATGCATAGTTTATATTATCTAATAATTCTTGCACTAACTATTTCAATCAATCTAACTGCTTACAGTTAAAAAACTCAAATAAAAATTGTAACATATCTAGAAGAAGTTTCCAGTTCCGGAAAAAAACCGACTTTCGTACGAAAAATATTTTTTTTTAAAATTTGAACAATGTGACATCTATTTACTTTTTGCTACAATTATTGATGTCATGATTTAAATCAAGATACAAATGACATCTTGCTTCAAGGTCATCCGCCATCTATCTGCGGTCAAGCTTTAGTCGCAACTTACCAGGTTCAGGCTCCTGCCTTTCTTGTTCCCGCCTGCTTCGATGTTCTTTCTCCCGCCTTTCTTTCCTTTGTTGCTCCCGCTTTTCCCGTCTTTCTCGACGTTCTTCTTCCTGCCTATTTTGTTCTTCCAGCTGCGCCTGAAGGGCATCCCTCTCTGCATTCAGTTCTGCTAGAACTGTGGAGAAGAGAGAAAGTTTTCAGACCCCGGAAAACGTACATAATATTTTTCACATATTCAGGTCAAGTTACATCCACTTATGTACAGGGAGAATGCTTGTACGCAGGGTTCGAAAATATCATGATATTTTCTAAAATACCGAAAATATCCGATATTTTGATATCTATCCGATATTTTCAATCAGCACAAAATTTAAGTCTTTAAAATAGTAAATGCACCCACAAATCACTATTTAATTATTATTACAATATGTAGACTTAAAATTAAGGTTTCTTTCATTATTTAAATTCAATATTTCATTTTACATTTCCATCAATTTTCTTGGAGTTCATTTAGCATTAGCTGTTTTACTCCTTTTTCTTCTATTAGCTACTTTTACACAGTTATAGGATTCAAAAATAAAAGACATGCATCTGTCACTGCACAGTCATAAGACATTTTCTTTTTTCTGACCAATGACCCAGTACATAACTTTTGGTTATTTTTAATAATAAATGAACAACATTAGTATGATTAATATCATGTTTACACTGAAAATACCATAGTTGAAAAAATAAATATTGAAAATATCAAAATATCATATTTTCAAAATAAATATCGGATATCTATTGTGATATATATCATAATGTATATTGACTGATATATATTTGTGAACCCTGATACGTATAGTAACTTTTGTTTGTGATACACAAGTCATTCCTGATCAACCTTTAAGACCTTCCTTTTGGCTATTCTTTGGCCCAAAACGCTTACTTCCAACTACAAAAATGCTCGAAATGAGGTGCAGAGTTAGGATATTTAAAATTTGACGTAAAAATGGGTCAAAAAATACAACATTTAACTTTTTATACGGGCCCTAAGACCCCTAACTTAGGGAAATAATCTCCATTGAAAGATATTACTAACACTAAGAACTTTATATTTGTGCAGCCAAAACTTGGAGATATTCAAAGTTTCAAGGGGCCATACAGAAGATGAGATTGATACTTATCGCCCTTTCAGAAGAATGACAGGTTGTCCAAGTAAAAAGAAACAAAGTACTATTCAAACTTTTCATTGCTATTCAAAAATAAATGCATATTTTATGCCATGATACTCAAAAACTCTCTTTACCGGAAAAGTAAGCAATTGCAATTCTGATTTATACACAATGTGACTTGAGGCTGTGAATATCTCCTACTCTTTACTAGTCACAACGTTCTCTTTTTTTCCTACCGTAAAATAGGATTTTACAGTACTGATGATAAAGCGTTATCAACAAGCCATTTTTAACCACCAGGCAGTTGTTGCAGAAGAGTGATGTCATAACCAGCTGATCTTATTTTGCAATAAGTTTTGTTTCTACACGCATAGCTGCCAACTTGAAAAATCTTGCAAGGTACGTGGTGGCTCCATTTCTATTGATTTTTTTTTTTAACCATTATAAAGCAAGGTATTAAAATTTAAAAATTTATAATATTTTCAAGCCCTTACCTTTACTTTATCTGTGCTTTTATAAGCAAAAAATAAATTTAAAGAAATATAAGTTAATTTATTTACTTATTTTTAAACTTTGAAAAGTTGAGACTTTGCAGCTTTCAAAAATTGTCTATCAAAAACTTGTTCAAAACAAGTTTTTCTGTAAGCTCTTACAGATTAAAAATGTCTTCCATGACTTATCCGATAAAGAAGTGTGCAGTTCTCACACAAATCACACAAAATCTTACAAATTTGCCATAAGACCGTACAATACGTTCGAAAATTTTACACTGTTGGGCTATATAGTACTAGTTGGCACCAGGGCTGGCAAGCTTTTGGTCACTATGGTAAAAACCACGGTAAAATCCTGGTTTTGACCACCCTGTCTAAAACCCTTGTGTCCAAAACTGTCTCAAAGTATCCAAAGCTATATTTTTTGGAAATATTGTATTTTGTGAGTAAACATTAAAAACAGAATAAAATGTATCAAAGTACTGTTTTATATTGAACATTTATTTAATGAGAACATTCAACTTATTTATGCAGCTGATTTTAATTTATTTACATAGAAGTTGAATTCTTGATTAAAATTTTAACTTGTATGCAACTTGCATGAGTTTAATTTATTTTTTATTCTTTGATAATAGTATCAGGGATGGCAAGGTTTTTACCATCCTGTTCAAAACTCTCGTGTTCGAAAGTGTCCAAAACTATTTTTTGAGAAACTATATTTTGTGAGGAAATATCAAAACCAGAACAAATTGGTCATTTTTTTTTTACATATTTATTCAGTGTGAACATTCAAGTATAAATTATATTATGTATTTAATTTTTTTGGCTGATGTTAATTCGTTACATAGAAATTAAATCCTTCATTACAAATTTAAATTTGCATGCACGAGGTTTTTTTTTTTCCATTAACTAAATTTTTCGATGTTTATGCATGTGTGCAAAAGAAAGTGTTCATAACACAGTGCAATAATTGACTTATTGCAATAAATTACAATTTTTTTTAGTTACAGAATGTATTACATTTTAAAAAAAAAAATCAAAAAAAGAATAGCACAAGTTTTATAATATTAGTGTGTAATCATCAATTTCTTTTTCTTTAATCACGAGAAAATTATCGAAAAAGTTTTGGAGCACCTGTCATGGTGGCAACAAAATCCTGGAAAAAAGTTCTCCGATTTTACAATCGTGGCAAGCAGTAGATTTTAGTTTGAAAAATATGAGGAAAAACAAGATTTTTTAAATCAGAAAACAGTAAGATTAACATTAAAATACCTGAAGTCTAAGCTTTTTCAATTCAATTTTTTCCAGTTTAACACTTAACTTTCGATATCTGAAAACCCGCACTCAAAATGATTAGAGAATTTCAATTAAACGCTTCCGAATTGAGGTTCAGCAAAAGGTTATAAACTAATTTTATTTACAAGCCTTCTAACAAAACTTAATAATCGGAAATTAATAAAAAAAACTCCAAACACATATGAAAAAAATATTGAGATCAGGAATATGAAACAAAATATCAAAATAGTACTAAAAATGACAGACACTACCATCAGAACTTTCGAGTGCGGCAAAAAAAAAAAAAGTGTTCCTCATCAAAATGTAAAGAAACATCAGGGAGGAAAACTTCAGAGGTTTGGCGGTCAAAAATTATATTTTTCCCTGATATTTTAAGAAAACTTAAAATACCCTGATAATTCCCTGATTTTCTCCAAAAATTAAAATTTCCCTGAGAATTTCCAGGTTGTGTTACCAGCCTGCCTGTTCTATGCATTAAAATGAAAGAATGATTCAGGACTATGAAAAAGATGTAAAAAGAGACGTATAAACGTGGTTTAATGCATCAGTTGATCCAAAAAAAAAGGAAGATGAAGCATTTAGCCTTTGAGAGAAAAAGATCAACTTACGTTGGTCGTTGGAGGCTATGCCTCGCTGGAGCTGTTTCAGTTCAGCCCTTATTTCGTGCAGTTGGCTCCTTGGGATTAGGAACTCCTCCACTGAAAGTCAAAAGGAAAGGAATCAAAACATTTCCAAACAACCACCAAATAGGGTGGTATCAGATCTACATACAGTAGATCTGAACGTGAAAAATCCGAAGCACCTAAAGTCCGAATGGAGTCAGATGCAGTTTTAATCCTTTAAACGCCGCTCTATGATTCAGACATAAAAAAGAAGTCACCTCATAAAACTAAGATTAATAGACATCCATTTAAACAATTAAAAGTCCGAAGTCCCATGCAGTTTTAATCCCTTAAACGCCGAGGCCGCTTTATGATTCAGACATAAAAAAGAAGTTACCTCATAAAAAATAAGATCCCTTCAAACAATTAAAGCAATTTTCCAAAAAAAAATTCTCATATTTTGGACACGTTCCCATTTGGGAATATTAGCCTGTCACATGAAGCTTTTTTTACTATGGCAATTAATGGATTACGCTTTATGGTGCTATAACTTTGTATTTATGCAAAAAATAGTTGATACAATTTATGCTATTAGTTACATTTACATGAATTTCAAATGGTAAATAGTTAAAAATAAATATAAACAGGAAAAAAGTAGGATAGTTATTAATCATTCATAAGTAATTATATGAAATTGCTAATACCTAAATAAAAATTACCATCTAAATTTACAATGGGTTCAGTACAAACGAGAGCTATATAGGGCCAGAAATAATAGTTAAAAAACAAATTACATAAAATGTTCTTTTCTCCTTCAAATACATTTATTTATTTTTTTGGTAACCTCAATTTCTGAAGCAAGAACAAAAACCAATCATGCTAACATTTTTAAGTTTGAAATAATTTTTTTTTCCCAAGCTACTGGGAGAAAAATTAATAACATATTGCATTCCCAGCTAGGTACTTGAAAAGTCATAAATATCTCAATTTTGTAAGATTTTATACTTTATTTTGTAATTTTGAAGAGGAGTGTACTGGCAATTAAGGAAACTGTTTACGTTTCGAGAAAAAGAAACATTGTTGCCAATTTCGTAATCCGATGCAAGGAAGCATGGCTAAATCAAAATGAATGCTGCTGCGTGATCAACCAAGGGTCAGGTCAGAAGAAGTGTAGGCCCTTTTAAGGACCCTTCACAAAATTCTGATTGGATAAAAAGGACCCTTTACAAAATTCTGATTAGTTAAAAAGGACCCTTCACAAAATTCTGATTGGTTAAAAAGGACCCTTCACAAAATTCTGATTAACCAAAGGGACCCTTCGCAAATTCTGATTAACCAAAAGGACCCCTCACAAAATTTCGATTGACCAAATCGGACTTTTCATGAACTAAATCGTTAATGAGTACGCAACATTTTGAAATTTCACAAAACGATTTGATTTTTCACAAAAAAAAATTTTAAATTCACAATTTATCAAGAGTGTAATAGTTGCTTGATTAATGCTGTGTGTTATTTTTTTCCAGTTTCATGGGTAAGGTGTTTTTAAATTACCTTGAAATTAAAAAAAAATAATCAAGTGGATTAGTCCACCAAATTCAACTTTGTCGCTTGAAGAGAAGCTCGAAATAAATAACTTGTAATCGACTTGTAAATTGAAGGCAAAGATCGGGTATTTTTAGCAGTAAGTTACCACCCCTAAGCCAGGGCTAAGGCAGAACTACATGCAATAATATACCCGACTGCCCAGTTATCACATCCTGAAACTGCAGTTTCTTTATTAGAGCTCCCCCGTCACGAATAGCCAGAGTTCGCCGATATATATCCGATATTTATTTCGAAAATATCACAATACTTTCCATATTTATTCTTTTTACGGTATTTTCAATATAAAAATTATATCATAGTAATATTGTTTGTTTATTATGAAAATTAGCCAAAAAGCTATGTACTATTTTTTTGTGATGTAAATTAATACACCATTAATATAACAAAGTTATGTAATGTTTCTCTTTTATTTGATCTTTATAAAACTATTAGTAATGTAACAATTTTGATTCATATTAAAAGTACCTCATTAAATATTAAACGTCGATCAGAATAAAAGAAAATGTTTCATGACTGCATCAACTAATGCATATTTTTTATTTTTGAATCATATGACTGTAAAAAGTAGTTAACGTAAGAAAAATGAGTAAAACAGCTAATGCTAAATTTAACTCCTTTAAAATTGATACAAATGTAAAATGAAATATTAGATATAAATAATGAAAGAAACCTCAATTTCAAGCCTGCAAACTGTCATAATGATATAAGAAAATAAAGCGTGATTTGAGGATGCATTTACTATTTTGAAAGACTTTAGTTTGTGTCGATTGAAAATATCGGAGAGATATCAAAATATCTAATACTTTCAAACATTGTGAATAGAGAATAACCAAGCTGGCGGCAAATGTCCTAACTGAGAAGTTCTAATAAGAAGGAAACTGCAGTCTCATTTTCTTTTAAGCACCAGTCAGCCACTTTGCTGTCTTAAATGAGGTAACATGATCCCTACTACAGTAAACTTGTGCATCCGATTTACCCGAAAAGGCCATAACTTCATTTTCCTCCCAGTAAATAATTTTAGACCTAACACGAACTCCTCGCCCGAAACATGGAAATTTTCATAAACGGAATCGCAATGTGAAAGTATTGGCTGTGTCATTGGCTACTAAATTATCAACTATTTACATCTTTTTTTCCTCCAGTGTATGTAAGGGTAAAGTTTTGCTCTGGTTGGGAAACATGACAAAGTGTTTTTATGCCTCTCAACTAAAAACAAAATTTAAAGCTGGTTTTGTCACCAGTAACAGACATGCTTGAGACATCGCTCTCAGGTTAACTCTATTTTCTGAGCCTTTATTTTTAGATCTAAAGCCTCATTAAATTCAAACGAACATGAAACACTGGCAGACCTCGTCTAATGGAACTTATATTGGCAAATTAGAGTTTACAGCTTTGCCATGTCAAAATACAAGCTCCCGTTCATTACAGGTTATCGCAAAACCACATCTGCCGACACGCGAACATTGAAAATTTCACAATGCTTTCCGGGGCTGTATTTTTTAAACCAACACACAACAAATCATTAAAGTTTAAAGCATTACAATATTCTCAAACCTTAACCTGCAATTAATCTAATTTTATCAGCAAAAATGAAAGATTGTCCAAGAAAGGGGGGGGGGAAACACTAGCACTGTTGATTTACAAAAGAAAAACATAGAATTACAATTAGAAATAATTTTTAAAAAGACAGGCTGTACACTGCTGAAACATTGTTTAATATTTTTAATATTATTACCTCTAAGGTGCACTATTGCTGTAAAACATCATGAATATCCTTTTGGGAGGACCTACTAGCTTGTTGTACCCCTACTTTTTATTTTGCAAATTAATATAACAATATGCTTATGCTGAAACCGTCTGTCAAAACAAGTATTTTATTTTATTTGGATTTTTGACATTCTACCGCATTAGTAAATGCCCAAAACGGTACGATCAACTTTGGTGATCGTCAGTGGCAAAGGGATGAAAATGCCAAAATTAAAAAATGGGAGATAACCAGTCCACTTTTAAGATAACTTCTCTGTTTCTGGGCTATATTTTGTGCTACTAACACTGCTGCGGTTCGCTGATATATAATATCCAATATTTATTTTGAAAATACCATGATATCATGAAATTTTCCATATTTCTTCGTAAATAAGATATTTTCAATATAACAATTATGTTAAGTCATATCAATAGTATTCATTTGTTATTTCAAATGACCAACAAGTAATCTTCTATACTTATACATGACGTATTAACTAACCGATCATAAATATAAAATGTTTACATTGTATCTGATACAATGATGTTTATCTGTGATATTTACAGGGAGCATGTAAATTAGTTGTTAGTAGTATGTAATTAGTTTTACAGAGCATATGAATAAAAATCCCAACATCCAATGCCAATATAAGTTATGCATAATAATCTATTTTTTAACATTAATTTTTACATGAAATATAGACATGAATGAAGAAATTATTATATATCGTCGTCTCAGAGCAACAGTAAGATACCTAATACACAAAATACACTAAAATGACCTACTGTTGCTCTGAGATGACGATATATTACAATAATATAGAAAATTAAATGGCAGTGATTTGAGGTGCATTTACTAAATCCAAAGGCTTTAGTTTGCGTCGATTGAAAATATTAGATACATACATATCAAGATATTTTCGAAAATATCTTTTTGAACCCTGGTGAAAGCCTGCCTTAGGACTTTGAAACAATAATACCCATTCTTAGCTATGCAGTACGTGTACACATACAGTGTGTCCAATGACTATGTGCTGCACATTGAAAAAAAAATATCAGCTCTTTACATACCTGGAGCACCCCCACTGATCTCCAATGTCTTCCTTTTCCCACCCGACTTGGGCTTTCTGGAGGCAGGAGCTGCAAGCGGATAAAAGAAAATAAGAATTGTAAGGCATAGCAGGTAGAGCTGCTCAGAAATTAAGCAACATTATTGGCAAATTCTGTTTAAAGCTTTCCCATGTCGAAATACTATCTCCCAACCATTATCCTAGATAAACGCATATAAGTCGCGAAATTTATTACAAAAAATGATGTTTAAAATTACACGGTGGACTTAAAAGCGGGGCAGAATTTCTGAAAATTTTTGCCTAAATTTTGCTTAGCAAAAACACACGAAAACGTTCAAACATTTTCCCGATTTTAGTGAAAGCATAATAAATAGTACTGGATTTCCAGTGAATAACAAAAACATAATCATCCTTAATTATTTTAGCAGGAAAGGAAATTATGCACTTATAAATTAAACCTTATAAAATTAGTAATTCAACTTTTAAAATACAAACTTTAAGTTAAAATGTTAGATGCTCAATTGCTTGAATTTAATTTCTTTTCAAAAAATATCGAATAACTGAAAATTAGCAAATTATAATTAAAATCAAAACTGCAAAATTAAGCATAATGTAATTAAACAAAGCAAAAGTAATTAAATTTTTAGTTATTCAAAAAATAATATCAAACAAGCTATTCCAGCATCGCCAACCTTCTAGGAACTACTTGAGGAGCATTTGTGGTGATTTTGAGGAGCATTGTGAAATTTTGCGGAGCAGCTCGGTAATTTGCATATCGATATTAAAAATTTAAACCTTTTATCTGAAATTGTTTTTGAGCTTTAATAATCATTTTAATCGCTGGCATAAGGGAATAAAAATAATTATTTTTAAATTAATAAAATGGCTTTAAGCACTGTCACGCTTTGAGTATTAGAATTTTTAATTTCTCATGTTTGCATGTGCCTGTCATAATAAACTAGCAAAATATAATTTTAAAAAAATTTAATTTTATTAAAATAATGTGGCAAGCCTGATCAGAATTAAGACCAAACGGGAAATGCGGAGCAAACTCCTCCTTTAATAACTCCTTTGCGGAGCTGCGGAGTTTTGCTATTTTTGAGGAGCAACTCCGCAAAATGAGGAGCAGTTGGTAACCTTGCTATAGATGATATTTGCCCTAATTCTGATATAGCATGTGTCAAAATCATTTCTAATTCTAACCCTAATATCAAATACATCAAAATATCGGATATTTTCTAGGATCTGCACTTTGAAGATGTTTTATGCCAAACTTAAAAAAAATCTTCCTTCAATGTCTGTATATTACATACAGTACAGAGTTTCAGGGCCTTAAATGATTCCTTTAGTTAGGTGAATTTCTTTCGACAATACTACCAATTCTTAGCTATGCAGTATGTATACACATACAGTGTGTCCAATAACTATGTGCTGCACATTGAAAAAAAATCAGCTATTTACATACCTGGTGCACCTCCATTGCTCTCCAACGCCTTCTTGTTCAAGCCAGTCTTTGGCTTCTTAGAGCGAGGGGCTGAAAGCAAATAAAAGAAAATAAGAATAAAGCATAACAGGTAGATTAGTTCAGAAGTTAAGCAACGTATATTGGCAAATTCGAGTTTACAGCTTTGCCATTTCAAAATAAAAGCTCCTGTCCATTGCCCTATATACTCGCGTATAAGTAGAGAAAATTATTACAAAAAATGTTTAAAGTTGGGGGTCAACTTAAAAGCGGATCAGAATTTCTGAAAATTTTCGCCGATACTTTTCTTGGAAAAAACACTCGAAAACGTAGACATTTTCCCGATTTTAGTCCATCCCTTTGAAGCATACGCTAAAGAAGTAAATAGGCTATGATTTTACATGGTCTGAGTGTGAAATAAAGAATAAAAAATTGTTAGCATAAGACTATTTTTCTCATTTTCTTGGAGCAATTTCATAAAAAGCTAGAAAGTTTTCAAAATGTTTAAACTTACTTGTTGATTCAAACTATCCTAGAAATGGATTCCCGTTTTAAATGTAACAGGTAGGCGGCGAGTGAAAATCCCCTAAGTGTCTAAACATCTTTTTGCCGACAGCATCACAGAAAGTAAATTAAAAAATTGTAACAGTTAAAAGGCTAACTGAGTTGAGTTGCAACATATGCAAATTTTGACTGACGTCACGTCATTTCATAAGGAGTAACTGAGAATGCTTGAATAGCAAGTCAATCAATCGGTCAACTTTGCTAGGTATGATGCTAGTTAATTAGTTATGCTCCTAGATAATATGATTGTCATTTAATGTTGTAAATGAGAGAATTACTTAATCATTGTCCATAAGCAGAGGTGGTTAACCTATTAAACTAGTAGTCTAACTCGATCCGCATCAAGTTTTTAAAAATTGCTAGCAATAATGAAAAGACGCCAACTGGTTAAAAGCACGAGTTTCGCTATGAGTAAGGTCGTCGCCAGTTCGTTCATGCATCAGTCTAATCTAAGTCGAGTCTACTGTTTCGAGGAATTCCATTTTAGCTGCTACAAGCGCATAATTCTTTTAGCTGGATCACAACCGCCCATTCTAGGTCTAGTTTAGGAGCGAGTCAACAGTACATAATACTTCGTTCAATGGACTGGGAAGACACCAGGAAAGTAACTTTTCATTGTTTATAATATCAAAGGACTATGCTTCTGTATTTATAGCTTTAATTTCAGGCAATTATATATTTAGTCAAAGATTCAATTATTCTCTTCAGTTGTTTGCTGGCCAAGAAGCAGCATTGTAAATAATGTAAATAAAAGAATTATTTTATTTAAGATGTTCTCTGTCGCAGTTTAAAACAAACCAAAGTTGAACGGACAAGCATCGTGCAAAAGTTTCAAATAAAACAGTTGGACAGGAGTGTCTACCTGCTTTGCATTCCTAATCAGGGTTGCCAGGGTGTAAAAGGTTCCCAAAAATGAGCAATTTACCTTCATCGAGTTTTCCATAATTAATGTCATAAATTAAGAGTAAAAGTCATACATAAAACGGTATAGTAAAGGTGTTCCTTTTTCAGGATATACCTTAACCTGGATTGCCAGGGGTTGAATTTTGCATAAAAAATAAATAATTTACCCTCATCAGAATGATGAAAGTAACATGTAAAAATGCAGATAAAACTGTTACAAACAGGATGTAAACTGTACCAAAGTCCCCCGCTTTTACGGTATGCAAAAGTTCTTTATTTGTAGATCTAAAACCTGTAATAAGGTTCTAACTCATTTTCTAATTCAATTTCAATCTAATTCAAATTAACATTAAGCACTGGCAGACCTCTTCTAATGGCTATACATTCAAAAAGAAAATATTTACATACCTGGAGCTTCTTTCTCAGCATCCATATGCCTCCTTTTGGGGGCAGGGCCTGAAAGAAAAAAATAATTATAACATATAAATATTTTATTAGAGTTGTTTAGAAATTAAGCAACGTATATTGGCAAGTTATAGTTTTAAGCTTCGCCGTGTCAAAATACAAGCTACCGACCATTATAGGTTTTCGCAAAACAACATCTGCCGACAGGCGAACATTGAAAATTTCACAATGCATTCCGTGGCTGTACGTTTCAAACCAACACATGACAAACCGTTAAAATTAAAAGCATCATAATATTCTCATTCCTTAACCTGCAATTAATCTACTTTTATCAGCAAAAAACGAAAGCGAGTCCAAGAAAATGAAAAAAAAAAAAAAAACAATAGCAGTGTTGATTTACTAAAGAAAAACATAGGATTGCAATAAGTGTTTAAAAGACAGGCTGTGCACTGCTAAAACATAGTCAACATTTTCCCTCTAAGGTGCACTTTTGATATAAAACATCATGAATATGTTTACATTGTATCTGATACAATGATGTTTTTCAAGGGCGCCCATATGCAAAATTTTAAGTGGGGCTCAAAAATTTTCCCCATGGAAACCAATTTCATTACAGATTAGATTAAAATTTGACATTTTTAAAAACTTATTCATTAATGGCTGGAAAAGAATTTTTTATACATTTTTGCAAAGAAAAAAGCACTAAAAGCAATAAGGAAGTACCGATTTCTAGAGAGGCTTGAGCCCCCCTATATGGGGGCCCTTGATGTTTTTCTGTGATATTTACAGGGAACACATAAGTTAGTTAATAGCACTATGTAATTAGTTTTACAGAGCAAATGAATAAAAATCCCAAGATCCAGTACCATTATAAAGTTACGCTCAATAATCTATTTTATTAAACTATCAGATTTTGCAAATAATTGTAAATATCATTTTAATAAAAATACTATTTAAAGTACCGAAATTTTTATATGAAATATAACTTTAGATATAAATAATGAAAGAAGTTATATATTGTCGCCTCAGAATAACAGTAAGATATCAAATCCCAGAAATAACACTAAGATGACCAAATGTTGCTCTGAGATGAAAATATATTATAAGAATAATACAATATATCATAACAGTGATTTGATTGAAAACATCATACATATCAAAATATGGAATATTTTCGAAAATATCATGATATTTTTGAATGCTGGTGAAAGCCTACACTATGATCTGCACTTTGAAGGCGTTTAACGCCAAACTTAAAAACGTCTACTTCGGTGGCTGTACATTACACACAGTACAGTATCAGGGCCTTAAATGATTCCTTTAGTTAGGTGAATTCCTTTTCACAACACTACCAATTCTTAGCTATGCAGTATGTGTACACATACAGTGTGTACAATAACTATGTGATGCACATTTTTTAAAAAAATTAGCTATTTACATACCTGATACACCCACATTGCTCCCCGATGGCTTCCTTTTTCCACCAGTTTTAGGCTTCTTCGAGCCAGAGGCTGAAAGCAGATAAAAGAAAAGAATTGTAAGGCATAACAGGGACAGTTGTTCAGAAATTAAGCAATGTATATTGGCAAATTCGAGATGTAAGCTTTGCCGTGTCAAATACAAGCTCCCGTCCATTATAGGTTATCGCAAAACTATACCTACCGGCATGAGAACTTTGATAATTTCACAATGCAGGCCATAGCTGTACTTTTTAAACTAACATACAACAAACCATTACAATTTCAAGCATTACAATATTCTCAAACCTTAACCAGCAATTAATCTACTTTTATTAGCAAAAAAGAAAGAGAATCCAAAAAAAAGAAAAAAACAAGTATTGATTTACGAAAGAGAACACATGATTAAAATTAGCAATTAGATTAAAAGACAGACTGTGCACTACTAAAACATTGCTTAATATTTTTCTCTAAGGTACTACAAATGAAAATTTAAAGAGCAAATTTCAAATATTTTTAACAGTGTTGAATTTAATGCACAAAAGTAATGAACAATAGTTTTAAAAACTTTGTTAGGTACAATGCCAGTTAGTTATGCTCCTAGATAATATGATTGTCATTTAATGTTGTAAATGAGAGAATTATACTTAATGATAGTCCATTAGCAGAGATCATTAACCAATTCAACAAGTAGTCTAATTTCCAACTTGATCTTCATCCAGTTTTTAAAAATTGCCATCATTAATGAAGAGTAAGAGTTGCAAATAAAACACCAAAGCAGGGGGGATCTCTACCTGTTTTGCATTTCTAATCAGGGTTGTCAGGGGCTAAAAGGCAGTGTTTCTTTCAGGCTTTTTGCTCGGGGAAGGGGGGGGCACTTTAAAAGTTTGAGGGGGCAAGTGCATATTTAAGGGGGCAGGGCACTTTAAGAGTTTGGAGGGGGTCAAGGGCGTACTTAAGGACTGAGACGCGACCCATCCCCCCTCCCTCTCCAAGAAATAAATTCAATATTACCCCCCTCCCCCCGATAGGCATTTCCATTACAGCCTGCCAAAGGTAACACAAAATAGCTCACTATTCCCGCCCCCTCCATACAACAATTGCTATCCAGGATGCTTTTGACATCCAACCAGAATGTAGCATGAGTGCCCAGTGTCCAACAAGTACATATCAATAGCTGTCAACATGTCGACTTAAAAAATCTTACAATGTACACGGTGGCTATATTTCTACGCTTTTTTTGACCATAATAAAGCAAAGTATTAAAATTTAAAATATTAGGTAATATTTTCAAATCCTAACAAATTAAAAACAAAAACCTAAAAATCATACGAGTCTGCCATAAGACCTTACAATCGTACAAAGCGTCCAAAAATCTTACAATGTACGGCTAAATCGTACATGTTGGCAGCTATGGATATCTTAAGGTCACAAACCAGACTGCTCCCACGCATTCTTCGAGTTTACATTTAGATAGATGCCATAGTTCCAACCACCTCATCCAAAGTCAATAGCTATTCAATGAAAATGTAACTGTCAATTGATGATTGTTTACGAATTCAGGTACCATAAAAATAGCGAACAGTTTTATGTGTATGTTACGTTCGCCACCTGCTAGCTACAGAAAACTTCCTAGTCAATTAATTACTAATAGTTTCTCCGTAACACCACAAGTTTTCACGAAATTATTGAAACTTAAACAATGGTGAAAACTGTGATTTGCCCAGATTGCTTCATACTATTGTTATACAGGCGTCCCTTGCATAACACGGTACTCGTACAAAACGGTTTCGATATTACACAGTACCAAATTTTCGATTATCATAACACTGTTTTGATATTACACAGTACCAAATACGCGATTATTACAGCACATTTTCAATTTTTCACGGTACGAAACTTGAATTTAATACTTCATGGCTTTGATATAACACGAATGTTATCTTTAAAAAAGATGGAATTTTATTTTTGTTTAATACATTCTATTAATGTTTGGTAACTCGAGTAAGGTTTTACTTTGTTTTTATGAAACTTAGTTTCGATATCACACGGTACGCATCCCTTGACTTACATTATTTCTGAGTCTCGTATAACGCGGTTTCGATACAAAACGACACATAGACATGATTTTTACCATGCAAATGATTAATTAGTGTTTAAAATAAGTTAAACCATTTTTAAGAAAGGCTCATGTATCACCGTTTCGATAATACATGAAACAAATTAACCGTGTTTTACTGGGATGTCAGTATTTATCATTTCATTAGATATTTTTGTCTCCAAAAAATAAATAAATAAATAAATAAATAGATCATTAAAAATCTTACCAGAAGTTGCCTTTTTTCCTCTTCGTGAGGATGGCGGGTCTGCTCCGAAGGCCCGCGGCTTCTTACTTCGAAGATGGCCTAAAAAAAGGATGTAAGGTTGAGTGATTGTCAGGACAGACGGTTTGAAATGCAGAGTTTCTGCTACGGTCACATTTCTCATAAAATGCCAAAACACCATCTAAATTACGAAAATCAAGCAAGGCGTTTGCACTTTTACGCTCAAAAAAGAAAACATGCACTATCCGAGAGAGAAATATGGAGCTTCATCTTTTTATAAATCTTAGCCGACAAGATTAATGTATCGTTAAGTTCAACAATACTTCGTCTTAATGGGCATTACGTTTCCCCCCAATCATTGCATCATTGGTGTTTTAAAAATCAAACTCGTGTCCTCTAAATGCTACACAGGGTTCAAAAATATCATGATATATTTTTGAAAATGTCGAAAATATCCGATATTTTGATATATATCGGATGTTTCGATACAAATGGGTCATTCTTCAAAAAATAACTTTTCTGTCGCACACCTTTAACAGAAAAACTTTAAGGAACAATTCATTTAACAATGCTTTTTAATTTCGTTAAAAATATATCTATTCAAACCTGCCAACAGTTTTAATAATTATTTTTATTTTAGAACATTTTTGGTTGACAACCTGTGAATTCTCACCTCTGTGACATGTTACACACCTTGTGTGACTGTTAATGCTGTTTAATAAAATTAAAAGTATGTATTTATTTGTTATTCCTTTCACAAGTATCTCAAATACTAATTGTTTAAGCATATTTAATTTTGCCTCATTTGTATTTTTTTCTTCAGTTCAAAAGCTGTCTTTATTACATTAAAGTCAATGTTTGCACTATATTTTAAACACTTTCATTTGCACACATGCATAAAAGTCGAAAAATTTGGTTACTTTTAAAGAAAAAAAATTCATGCATACAATTGAAATTTTTAAGGAAGAATTCAACTTCTATGTCACTAGATTAGAATCACCTGTATAAATGAGTCACATATATATTTATACTTGAATGTTCACTAATATTTAACATCCGCTGTGTTTTACAATAAATATTTATCAACTTCTCGTCTAAAATGTGTATATTTCTTTGTGTTAATTTAATTATCGACTGTGCGTCTTTTTTTTTTTTTTTTTTGTAATGGCAAAGATAATAGAAAATGTAGAATAGTGGAAATGTTTTGATGAAATATGAATGTTGTCGGCAAAAAGTATTACTTTCTATTTTTACACCAATAATTGTTCTTTCTTAATTTATAATAAAAAATATTTGTGAATGATGGACTATTATTGGACTAGGAAGTCGCCCGTCAAGGTTTGATTTGACAGGTAAAAATTGCTTCTACTCTTCCACATTTTAACGAATCAATTACCTGTCAGGTGATATTTTGCTGGTCGAAATTTTAACCCTAACTCCAGTAGGTAGCGGGCATTCTTGACTATTGGGGACTAATAACTGGACTAGGACCAGCCTAGCTGGGCCCAGAGCCTGTTGCTGGTCGTCGCATTTGTATTTGCATAAATAAAGTATCAATAAATTAATCTTTGAGTATAAGTGCTAAAAAGACGCTTCTAAATCTACTTTCAGAAAAGTATAAAAAAAGAAGGTACTTCTAAAAATGAGAAATTTGTACTTTCAAATAAGGTATTGAACCTTTTAAGTAATGTACATTTTAAAGTATTTTAAATAATGAAAAGGAAAATTTTCTCACCGTGATCCTCTACGATCGTCATGGTCTCTAGGTCAATGACGTCGTCCTTCTTGAACTTGCGGCTATACTAGAAAATTAAAAATACAACAGTTTTTAGATCGTTGTTTGTTAAATCAATTGTTGATGCTAGAAAAAATATGTCTAGCATCAACAATTAATAGTACAGTACAGCTGCCTCATACACACGCAAAATGTATTTCATTCCTCCACATCAGGGCTTCTCAAATGGTGGGTTGCGACATCGGGGGGGGGGGGAGTGTCCAGGGGGATTGTGAGATGTGGAAGAAAAGTTTGAAGAAAATTTATTGCTGTGTTTTTCGTACCTGCGTGCAATTATAGAACTTGAAGGAGCTCAATGTCAATAACTCTCATAAAACTTCTTCAAGATTATAAAATCAGTTAAGTCTACTAAGGTAACAGACATGCTTATGCTTAAGACATCGATCTAACTCGGGGTCTCATGCAACTACATCTCATCTAACATTTGGCTGCTTCTGGATCCTCTGAATGAGTTAATTTAATTTTTAGTTGTTCAATTTCGAAAAAAGGTCCGCCCCCAGTAACAGATACCAACAATTCTGATGACACCCAGCAACAGACAGGGTGAGGGAAGGATGAGTCGTGGACAAAATTCCCCTTTTCTCTCAAAGTGCGCAAACGTTCTTTATTTTGGCATCTGAACCCTTATGGACATGAAACACTGCCTCGTAAATACCAACTGGCTCATGAAATTCACTCGAATAAAACTAGTTGGTTGCACCGTATTCATGGACCACAGCAACATCCGTTTCACCATCCTAGAAATCTCATTTAAATCCAAACTTATACTGTGTTACTAGTGCCATTACCCTACTGTCTTATTATAAAATAATTCAAGACACAAAAATTCATCTTTATTTTACTGGCTTCTTGTGTTTTTAAGGATAAAACTTGAAAATTTGTTTAGTTTTTAGTTATTGTATTAGCATTTAGCCAGAGTTAAAACTTCGGGGGTGGCCGAAATACTTAAGTCTGAAAAGGGGGGTCACAATATCTAAAAGTTTGAGAACCCCTGCTCTACATGTTTTCAGCATTAGGAGATTAATACCAGGGCCCAATACAGGTTGATTTTACTACCCCTTTTTAATATTTTCACAAAAATCTTATTTTAAAATCGGTACTTTCACAAAAATCAAGTTATAAAATCAGCAGCTTTACAAAACTAACTTTGAAAATCGACACATTCTAGAAACAATATTTAAAAAAAAAACGAAAGTTTCACAAAAACCCGTGCTTTAAAATAGAAAACAGGTTTTTTCTGTTTAAAACATAGTTGACTCATAAAATAAAATGCTAAGATGATTTATATGAACAATCGCTTAGGTAACAACTTTTTCATTGTATTAAACTCAAGTTTCACTGTTTTTCGCCAAATTGCTTTTAAACAATCTTTTAGCATCAGTTTTAGGGGATGGTGATTTCCTTAATTGTACACAGTACAAAGCTTATTGAGCTGAGATACAATGATATTTTCCCTATCTCTTAGGTCCCCCCCCCCAAAAAAAAAACGTTCGAAATATTAGTTAATGACATTTGCACTTTTCAAACTAACGTTTAAATTGCTCTAATTTTCCCGAGACAAAAATTTGAATGTGCCTTTAAAAGATCACAAAATCAATGCTGATAAAAAAAATACTTTCACAAAAGTAGAATATTGATACAATACTTTCACAAAAATAGGTAGCGAGAAAAAAATCCTGGATTTGCCCCTGAATACAGTAAGGCGTAGTTTATTCATCTTTCAACGAACCGACCAGAAGCGACTTACAAATGAGAACGACGTACAATCGGAACACTGACAAATCACTTTGATTTTCACAATTTCAAACCAACAAATTCAAATTTCTGTAAGCATAAGTTTTGGGGGGGGGGGCAGTTCGCCCTAGGTCACACCGAAAATGTATTTAAAAGTTGATGAAAAAAATTATTTTTGCAATTTTCCTTAAAACTTAATGTATCAAAATTGGCCCTGGGAGGAGACAGCGCACTTCTGGGAGTGACACACAAAATGAATTTTCGAGTTTTAATGGAAAGTAGGGGAGATCGGGGCAAGATGACTATGTTAGCAATTTTCATTGTTTATTAATTTATTTTTAAGGATGGTAAAATTAATTTTACATGAGCTGTTACGGTAGTCCTTTGTAGCATTAAATATATTACCATTTAGTTTTTAAGATAAAAATAATGAGGGATATTTTTAGTTTTTCATAACCTTAACAAATCGTCATCTTGCCCCAGTACTGGGGCAAGATGACTTTGATGTTGGGGCAAGATGACAACATTGAAAAAGGTTGGACATAGTTTATGATTTGAATATGTTATCTAGTTTAACAAATGATAACTGTGTTTTTACATCTTACAAAGTATCAAATTAAGCCTAATACATTGCAGCGTAATGTTGAAGTATTAAAATGTGCAGCAAACAATGGGCTCAAATAAAAATGCCATTTTCATAATAGGAACATTCCTCATGCCACCACTCTTGGCTTTTACAACACTGGATCCATTCATTTGTTGGATGGTCACAATATTCCTCTGGACAAGCAGGGCATATTATAACACCATCTTTGGAAGTTGAAGCAACTGGATTGCTTGACACAAATTGTATAGACTTGGACCTACAGGAACTTAGTGTGAGTTGTTTTTACTCCCTTTTTAGCTTCACGGGATTATTTCCCGTTTTTTTTTTTTTTTTTTCTTAAGTAATCTATTTTTCCTTCCGTTTTGCTCCTTGTTCTGACATCTCTCTGATGGGTGTGCTTGTAAGAATGTTTGAGCTCAGTTTTCTGCCTTTTTTTTTTTTCTCTTACTGTGTTGCTTTAGGCAATGCATTAAAATCAGAAACTCTAACAGGCTTCTTTGGTGCATCGGAATCAGCAATTGTTGCAAGTTCTGCTTCGTCTGGAGGGTTTATATGTTGGTTTTCTACTATGAAGTACTGAGTATTAGCACTATTATTCTCAGTTTCATCACCAACGAGCTCGTCATCTTGCCCCGCGTTTCGGCCCGTCATCGTGCCCCGGACTGCCTGTTTGAACGGATTCGTCTCTATTTCCATAAAGGATGGCGATTAATTGACATTTATTCATGGTAATAGGTAGTATTTAAACTAAGTTACTCATAAATACTAAAGAAACACGAGAAATCTTATCTGTATCTATAGCAGAGCTTATTTACATATGCACAAAAGTTATATCGTGACAACTATAAACAATCAAAGCTTCATAATTAACACAAATATGGCGATTTCAACGTCTCTATACTATTTCTGAGCGAACAGCGAATAGGAGAGCCAGTGGTATCCAGTTGATGCTGCTACCTTCTGGAAAACGGAAAAATTAAGGTATTCGTCATCTTGCCCCGGTCTCCCCTACACATACTTCACTTTTGAAAAATCTCTATTATTTTTAACAATATTAAACTTAACAAACGCAGTAACATCACTAAGGGGCTGCTAGTGCCGGGTGACACTCTTGAGGATGATATGGATTTAAGAGTTGATAAAAAAATATTAATAGTTCAATTTAAACCCCCCCCCCGCAATGTTTTTCATTATATTTAATTCATGAAACTCTGTAGAGTCACTGGGAGGGGGTATCACCCAGATGGACTTATCACTCCCCATTCAACAGATTAATTCTTTACATGAAACACAACCGCCAACTCGGTCATTCCAGCCGAGGATTGCAGTTTCGTGCTTATTAGCACTCATCAGCCCGAAATAGGAAGTGACCGGAGGTGGAAAACCTCTTATGGAAGCCAAGAGTGCCAAACAAACTGGTAATACAGAATTAGCGCGGACCAGACGAGCGACAGAACTTCGTTTCAACTCTCAGATTGAAGGCAAGGCATGGTCATTTCTGTAAGTTACCACCCAACAGCCAGGGCTAAAGCAGAAATACATGAAATACATTGTATGCAACTGTATTTTGTGTATTTCTGCCTTAGCCCTGGCTATAGGACGGTAACTTACTGAAATTATCAGTTAATTCTCAAAAATGTCACCCTATATTTAAATTTACATTTGAGCGATCCAATGCTTTAAATTTTATTGCTATTATGAGTTCGCAATTGCTCTCACTTTTTTCTTTTTTCAATTCTTTTCGTTAAAAATTTTCTTTCATGTTCAGAAATTTCTTTCATGTTGTTAAAGTAGTGGAATCATCATCACTCAAACTAAATAAGATAAAGTTTATGAATGATCAATACAATAAATTTGTATTTTGTAATGATCAATACAATTTTGTATATGATCAATACAAAAATTGAAGCAGGGGTGCAGGTACAAAAGGTTATTGCTATATTGCATTGTTTAGCCACTTTATTTTTTTTCTTTCCTTGTTTTAAATCATAGTATGTATTTATAGTCTTAACCTGTACTCTAATTACTCAATTTCTCATTACAGTAGACCATCGTGTTACGCGGGGACATTTTACGCGGTTAAGAGATTTGACACCTTTATTTTATTGTATGCGGATGAGTTTGTTATCCTAGTTATAAGCGTCCGGATATCAATGACATCATCGACCGGATCTTCCACTTAATACTAGAAAATGATAAAACACACAACTTTTTAAACAACAAAAAAATCTAGTATCGGCACCCTATAATAACCCAGTAAAGCCACTACAAAATACACATACAAAATGAATTTTATTCCTTCATTTCTTTTTCAACATTAGGAAATAAGATCATAGCTGAGGGAAAAGAATCAGGGATTTAATCTCTGCCTAATTTAAAAATAATTAATCTAACTAACAATGTTTTTGGAGCATTTAGTTAGAATGGATAGTATGCAAAATTTTCTTGAAAATATTATCGCATAACGAAATGAAAAATGTTTAACTATGAGAAAGAACGTTTAGCATTTGAACTAGTGAAAACAAAAGTTGAATTTTAACTGCTAAAATAGTGTGCTAACTTAACTTTATTGCCTACATTATTGGCTGAATAATTCTTGCCAACAATTTCTTTAGGGTTATAGTTTTAGTATTGTGCGAGCAAAGAACCCTTGGCGAGATTCAGCAGTTATTTTGAACCGTTTACATGTGTGAATTAAAATGATAGAAAGATAACAGAATTCAATAAGTTTATAAGAAAACTACCATCATATCTCCAGGAGAATTTTATTGATGATTTGCATAGCATTATAGAATAATATCATAATTCAGAAATTAGAAACATATGAAAGAGAGAAAATTAATATTAACAGATTCGGTAATTTGAGAAATAACTCTGCTACAAATCTTAAATAATTAGCGCTTGCCAAACAAAACAAAGAAGCATTGTCTTCCTCTTTTGATAAGAAATTGTAATGTCATATATTTAAATTATCTAGCATTAAATGCTATTCTTGTCAGTCTTATGGCCACAGTGAAAATGTATTTCTATCAAGAATTGATAAATATGGAATTCAACATCGTGGAAATGGCTGCTTTCTACGTGGAGCAGAATATCCACAAGACTTAAAAAATTACGCTAAAAAAATGAAACAAAAAAATAACTAGGCATAAAAACAAAAATTACTAGGCTTAATACCATTTTATACGCTACAGCATGCATTTGTTTTATATTTCTCATCCGCCATTAGACGACGGCTGGCTGCAGTGCCCTGTAGTTAGCTGAAGTTGCGAATTGCTAGGTATACCAGGATCGCCTTAGTGTTAAAAACGCAATTTTAAATTTTCTTTGCGGATGCGAAGGGGAAAAAAGGTGTAGGTGTTTCAGTAGAAAATGTCTAGAAATTGAAGCCTTAAAAACGCTTTTATAGGTAATATTTATTGACATAAGGGAGCTCAGAGACTATATTTAATCAAACAGTAACATCACTACAAAACCATTTGCGTCGGGCGACACTCTTTTGAGGGGCAACACTGGTATGGATCCAAGAGTTGATGAAAAATATAATTACTTCGATTCTACAATCCCTCCCCCCAATTTTTTCTAGTAATATTTAATTCATGAAACTCAGTAGCATCACTGGGAGGGGAGGGAGTGCACCCGAATGGAATAAACACCCCCACACAAAATATTAATTTTTTTTTTCGCAAAAATTCCTGCAATATTTATTCCCCCTATTATTCCCCTCTATTTCACAACTGCTCCGACTTTTTATTTATTTTCAAACTTTTTTTTAAAATATTTCTTTCATGTTCAGACAAAAAAAAAACATGCCCTTCACTGGAGACTGCCCTAGAGACAGTACGTCGGAAACTCATAAACAACTTGATTTGTATTTTGTAATTTTTGTAGCTTTTTTTATTGGTTAGTTAAACTGGGGTTTTTGGTACAAGAGCTTTAGTAGGCTATTAGCCACAAAAATTCTTCCCAGTGAAAATTTTTGGAGTGACCTGCCATGGAAGTCAAGACCTTAGATCAACAATACCCTACCTGCCTGCGGATTGGACCGTTTGGCCACAGCCCCAAGTTTTATCAAAGAATTTCAGCTGGAAATTAAAATATCTTACCTTGGCAAAAAACCTTTCCCATTGATCCTCTCTCTTTTTAATCCATGCTTCATCCAGTAAATCCTGAAAGTAAAATGCATGAATGATCAGAATTTGAGCGAACAAGAGCAATGTTGACCGTTTCTAACCCAATGGGTTTTTACAAAAAAAAAAAAAGCCATTCAAAATCCCCATTGTTTCACCCGCTTTAGTTCTCAAATTTTTAAGAACTTTTGATTTAAACAAACAGAATTAAATACTTAACACTCATTTACTAGCCTCCAAGGCGGTTAGATTAGCTGCCTGGAAGACTTATGACTTGACATGTGTACAAGAATTCAGAACTATAAACATATCCTTACTCATGATTAAATGCTGAAAAAAGTTTGCCAACGCTATAATTGAAATTCATAAAAAATAAGTTCCGTTTTTTGGAGATGGCCATGTACAAGGCAAACCATCCTCTTCAAAAAAAAAAAAAAAAAAAAATGCTGCTAATCAGTCTTGCATAATATAGACGAACGCGCGAACGGCGTTTGCAGAAAATGTTTGGCTCTGCAGAAATTTTTTTGTCAAACTGCTAATGTTAATAAAGAAATAAAAACAATAAAAAAAAAATTTTTAAGTAAATTTTTTTTAAAAAAACCCAGTTTATTTCTGTTGAAGCCTTCCTCCAAAAGCCTTTTAAAGCACATGTGTGAAAAAATAACGGTTTTAGCAGTTTTCTTCAGTTGGTGAAAATTAAGAAGAAACTATGTTATTGTAAAAAAAAATAAATGATTGTTTTTAGCTTTTTTTTTGTCCTTTGTCATATTTGAATATAAATTTAATTCTTTATTCAAGGGTGAGTTAGACAAAATAATTATTTGCATAAAATTTTCCAGTTTGGCTTTGTGTTTGCGATGCTTCGTGTGGTAATCGAGAACTCGAGATCTGATAATCGAGAAACTCGTGATAATCACTAAGCAGAGGAGCTGTTTCGTAGTGCTGCCATCTATGTTTGAATACTCGAGCTAGAAAAAAAGTCTTAAAGCCATATTCCGCTCTTGGGGCAAAAGCGATTTTGGAAGCATTTTGAAGTTATTGTCTATCTTTGCGTAGTTGTTACAAAGTCAAAAATATCTATCTGACCATGCACATTTGACAAGAAACGGTTTTGACAGGAAATGAAGAAAGATTGGGGAGTTACGTCCCAGAAACGAAAGTTATTTGGTAGTGCTGCCATCTACACTAATGACAGGAAACTACAAACGGAC
Organism: Uloborus diversus; assembly: GCF_026930045.1. Taxonomy (NCBI): domain Eukaryota; kingdom Metazoa; phylum Arthropoda; class Arachnida; order Araneae; family Uloboridae; genus Uloborus; species Uloborus diversus. The sequence continues at coordinate 33,270 of NW_026559001.1, forward strand.
CCCATGCAGGTCTATAAGAAACGAATTGATGTGTGCATCACATGACTTCCTTTTACTCCAATTTAATGTCATTTTCTCGTTATTATCAGTTTTAATGTGGTTCAATAGTTGACTTTCTAAATATCAGCAACAGTGGCTAAATTGAAACCAGATTTAAAAACTTAATTAAAAAAAATCGCCAAATTTGTCGTCAAGTTGGCGACTAAAAGACTGGCAATATATCGCCGAATGTCCGCCAAATTATAACACCACTTGAGTGTACATCGAATTTAACAATGATTTCCCGCCAAAAAGGGGCAAAAGATCCCCTTTGAAGAATCCGAATGTAACCAAAAAGGGAGGTGCACAACTAAACCCCACTAGGAGTATAAGTACCAAATTTCAACTTGCCAGGACATACCGTTCTTGAGTTATGCGACATACATATACGCATATATGCTATGACCTACAAAACAAATCCGCGAAACCCACGTTTTTCCAAAATGGTTCACGGTGATGAAATTTAACGTGATCACTGTAAAAACGGTTCGAAACCACAGTACCCGTATTTCTGTTTTATGGGGCTGACCCACTTCCCCCAACCAACACTAACTAGTATTAAAAAAACATGCACTCACCTGCACCTCTTTCTTCTTATCAGCTTTGCCTTTCCCTTTCTTCGAATTCTTGATATTATCTATTTGAATAAAATCAAATTATCAACACATTTCATACAACTAAATTCCGTCACAACTGCAATATTCACATAAGACAGCCGAATAATAATTTGAAAAAAGATATTTTGCAACACAGCAGAACGGGTTGGAACTGTCCGTTCCCGAAGCCACTCTCGAACGATTGCATTTTAGAAAGGGGCGATGGGCCGAGGAGGGGCCATTTCCGCACACCGTACTTCCGATTATCCGTGTGCGGAGTATCCACCTGTGGATTATCCTAGCAGCCAAAAATTTAAGTTAAAAAAGGCAAAACTACAAAATTCAAGCTAGAAATATGTCAAATTTTATTACAGGGCGGCGACAGGAACTGTGAAAAAAAGTTCCCTGACTTTTCCCTGATTTCCCTGATTAAGTTCACCAAATTTCCCTGATTTACTTTACCAATGATAATGGTTTTCTTTCTTTGCTCTACTTGAAATTCATTGTATATTTGTATAAAATGCAGTATTTTTAACGTTTTAAGTTGTGTAAAGTTGTTGAACTAAAGATATATTTTCAAAAGATGTTACTTTTTTAATAAAATGGTTAAAAAAATGTATCAAGTCAATTTGGGGGGGGGACCTACAAAACAGTATATTAAATTTTTCTAAAATGGAAAGATTATAGAAAATTTAAAAAAAAAATTACTTCACTTCCAGAAACCACTTAGCATAAGAATTTTAAGAAACTATTAAAATTACTCTTAAAAACATATGTGTATTTAAGAACTGAAAAGTAATTAAAATTATTTTGAACTAAGTTTTCAAACAGTATAATAATTGTTGTAAGAATCACAAGTAATAGTGAAACAATAGAACTAATGTAGTTATTCTTATATAAGTAATTGATATATTTATGCAAAACAGATGAAACCATTTGACATCCATTCATAGGGAGCTTTTCTCTAATCAAGAACATAGGTTTTAATGAATGAATACAGCATTTTAACAAAAAAAAAAAAAATTATTGACTTAAGTACACAAGTTAACTCTACTTAAAATTATTTCAGTATGTAACGAAAAAAAATCTTAGATTGCTTTTGTAACAAACAACTTTGAAATGCAAGAAAAAAAAGCAATTAGTTAATTTCAAAACATATAAAAGAATACAACTTTGTTATAAAATTAAAGAATCACTTAAGTCTGAAGAAAAGAAAACCTTTATATTCTGCGGTGACAACAAATAGTATGATGGCAAAAAACAAAGTTTTTTTAATTCAAAGTTCAATTTTAACAATTAAATTGAAAATGCAAAGAAGTGATAACTTTTAAGCTTTTATAGTATTAATTGAAAAACCAAAGATTTCTTCTTGAGATCGTGATTACAGTACGCTAATTACTTCAAGACAATGGAATAAAGGCAAAGAAGCTAATGCATTAATGAAGGCTTCCTCTTTGCATGTATGGTTGTTTATTTTACGTAACATTGAAAGCGTAAAAGGAAATTTCAAGCTAGGGAAAATAAACGTAACAAACACAAAACCAATCTTAGGAAGTTCATCCTGTGGTTAATAAGTAAGATTCAATACTTTCACGTTGAAGAAAAAAGATGCACAAATAATGCGGCAGTGTATAATCACACGTCATCAATTTTACTTTTTTTTTTTTTTGAACAGATAATTGGCGGAAAATGCGTAGGGATTTAGAGTACTTAATTTTGTAAAGCAAAAAAGAAAAAAAAATTTTTTCTTCATAAAATCAATTTTCCCTGATTTTTTGTTATTTTTTCAAAATTCCCTGATATTTCCCTGACTTTTCCCTGATTAATAAAGTTCCCTGACTTTTCCCTGATCTCCCTGATTTCCCTGATCTGTCGCCACCCTGTATTACATACTAGTGGTACCCGCACGGCTTTGCCCGTAATAGAAAAATCAAAAGGTCTTTTGGTTCGCCTGTATATTTACAAATAATGCATGGTGAATTCTCTCGCCAGTTGGCTTGTATCCGCGTTACGGTTCCACGCTATGATAATTTCGTATCTCGTCAATTGGCTTTTGCCCACGTTACGGTTCCACGTTATGATAATTTTGTACCTCGCCACTTGGCTTTTGCCCATCATACGGTTCCACGTTATGATAATTTCGTATCTCGCCAATTGGCTTGTGCCCATGTTACGGTTACACGTTATGATAATTTCGTAATTTACTCGTCCATCTTACGATATTTTTTTCTTAAAATTGGAATAGAAAAAGAACCACATCGAATTTTCGAAACATCGCTTCGAGGTGCACACCCCCATGCTACAACTTTGTGCCAAATTTCATGAAAATCAGCGGAACGGTTTAGGCGCTATGCGCGTCACAGACATCCTACAGACATCCAGACATCCTCCGGACAGAGAGACTTTCAGCTTTATTATTAGTAAAGATTTCATTACTAGTACAAATGCATTACTTTTTGTATTAGTAGAGAATTGTAATGACACCCGATGTATTCTATGTACATTAAATTTTTACAAAATTTACTTTGATAAATAGTTTTCTATTCATAATCAGCAAATTACTTATTCGTGTTCTTAGTTTGATACATATGAGTAATTAATTCAGCATTTTACAGGGTAAATATTTGGATTTTTTTAACATTTCTATTCTTCGAATAGTTTTTGGGTTATTAATGTTTCACAAACATTAGAAACAGATTCATTGCTTGTGTTTTAATTTGTATTGTGCACGGCCCTCTGATTCTCCAGTTCATTAATATGTAGAAAATGCTAGCAAGCGTTCAAGCGCGTGATGCACTGATGTTGCCCCGGTGAAAAAATTCCACATGCTTATAGCTGTTCTCATATTTTGAACATGGTCATCAATGGTCTGTATCCTTGCCTGAAAGAGAAGGGGGTCGTTTCAAAATTTTAAAAGTATTTTTTTTCTCTGAAAGAGCATGCTTAAAAAAGATAGGATCTGACCATTTTTCAAATAATTTATTTAAGTTTAATATTTTTTAAAAAACTTACTTAAATCAGTGCGCTTTCGTTGTTTACGCTTCTGCCAGTGACATCACAAAAGATGAAATGCCATTGAGTGTTGCCATTCACGGAGCAAAATATTTAATTCTCATCTTTACTCACGTGTATTGGCAACGATAGGGTTGATTGCATGCGTAAAGAGCAATTTTAATTCATTTCTTGATCATCATAACGTGGAAACGCGGAGAGATGCGCCGAAGTGCATCATTTGTGACGTCATCAAGACCACGCCTCGTTCGAAAAATCGGACATTTTAAAAAATTAATTAATAACATTACTGTTGGGAAAATGAAAATATTTTCTGGGTATGTTATTTATTTATTTATTTTTGAGCAATCACGATTGCTTATTGTTCTCATTTGACTGTTTTTGGCGTATCATTTTATTTTCCCACCGCCACCCTCCGCAGCATCACCGTCGACCGGCTCCTCACGATGCTGCTCCTCTAGCGAAAGCCGTCTCCAGGTTGCATCCATGTCCTACACACGCGCATACGTACACAACTACACACGCACACACACATACACAAACACATACATACACCTATACACACGCATACATACAGAAAGTTATAACTACTTTTCCAATTCCAAACCACCTTACATTCACTCCTGGACAGATTTGCCCAAAACAGTTCTTTCCTTTCATGAAAGAAATCGATAACAAAAAAAAAACAATTCTGCCTCCCCACCCAAAAGTTTCCCCTTCCATCCGGAACAAAAAAGCCACCTTCTTGGTCAGTGGCGTTGACAAGGTGGTTGCCAAAAGCGCCGCCCTCCACAAATGCATCCGCTTCCACGAAATACTGATCATAGGTTGAATGGGATGGGTTGTAAAGGAGTTTTCTTTTTTAAATGTTGGCGCCGGAAATCCAGACCTTGAATGAGCTCACACTGGGAGCTCTTCGGAAAATCCCAGAGGGCAGGCTGTAAATGAAAGGGAGAAAGCGCGATCCTTTGCTTTTTGGATTGTAAAAAGTAAACGTTAATCAGCAAAATGGTCCGACACATTCTCGAGAGGACCTTTTGATGGATTCGATGAAATCGTTCCGCAGACAATGCCAGTGTTGAGCTGAACTATGACATTGACAAGTGTCAAATCCTAATTTGAAGTCTCAACTCCAGAATTGCCGCTAAACGTTTTTTGAGAGTGTTGGAACATGGCTATCTGCGTAGGGCAGGCCAATCGCAGACAACCGTGGTTGGAAGGATCACTTGCCATGGTGGGTGAACTTGCATCCCCTTGCTTCGAAAAAAAAAAAACTTTAAAAAAATAAGGATTAAAAACAATTTTTTACACTAAACGAAAAAAATTTTTTAAGCAAATGACAGACGCATAAGGGTGCGCTCTCACGTAAAGGCCTTTAAAATAAAATTAGTTATTTAAGAAAGGATTAACTTAAAAATGCTGCAAGAACTACAAGTTGAAATGATAGTTTGAGACACCGAAACTGGTAGTACAAGGTTAATTCGACGATTTGAAAAAAATAAGGGGGAGGGAGATTGCTTATCAACTACTCATATAGATCATAACCATCCGATATGTAATGAAAAGTTATTTTAAAGCTATGATTTTATTACTTTTAATACATAATACATTTATTAGACAATTTTTAATTTATGAGAACTTTAAGGTTAGGAGCAGCTCCCCACATCGCACACACACGCGACTAGGATCCGCAAGAGGGCGTCAACAAAAGGTGCAAAAAGAAAAAACGATGATACACAGGTTTACGAGTTTAAAGAAAAGGGGAAAAGAGCGAAGGCAAGTCGCACAAGTTTGTGAGCGAAAAAAAAAAAAGAAAATTGCACCAAATTATTAAAACAATAAATTTAATAAAAAAACGTTTTTTGAATAAAAAAGGTGTTCAGGCTCGTGAGGGCGCATAGGCGGGAGGGTTCATTGGCCCGCGTCCGCCCCTGCGCAAAGAATATTATGTCAGCATATAACATTTTGTTCAATGGTAAACCATGTAATTAATTGAGCACGAGTTGATTTCTTAAACTTCCAAAACTGGACGTTATGTCCTAGCTGTCTAAAAAATGTGGACTTTTTGTCCGTCGGACCTTATGTCTGCTGGACGCAGGGCCTGATTACTGAATAGGCCAACACGGCTATGGCCTAGCCCCCCCCCCTCCCCTCACTTTTTAGTGCCCTTCAAGTGGCTATTTTTTGTAAACCAATAGCTAAAAATGTTTTCGCCAAAATACCTTAGCTTTGCCATAGTCTTTGAGTAGAGCCGCACCATTGTTGCAGTCGCTCATCTGGTTTGCTAATTCTGCATTAGCTTGGCTCTCTTGGCTGCCTTAAGAGATTTGTTGCCTCCTGCTCCTGTGATTCCTATTCCGGGCTGATGAGTGCTAAAAAGCACGAAACTGCAGTCCTCGGATGGAATAACTGAGCTGGCGGTGTATTTTAAGCTTTTAAACCTTGTTTGTACTTTATCATTTAGGGGGCTAATAAGTTGTCAAGGGGGTTTTCCCTCCGCATGCCCCCCCCCCCCCCGTAACTCCGCCTATGCTTCATGTATAGTTTAACCTGAAGTGCATAACACAACAAGAATTTTTGAATAAAATATTATTAATAACTGTCTAAGAGGGAGGGGTCCTACTTACCCCGTAAATTTTCGCTATAACTGATAAGAAGCCTTCACTATGGGCTCGGTAGCAGAAACTTTCTAGCCAGACTGCGACACTATTTTGGGGGCAATCAGGGTTGGTTTTCTGCCGGCAGAAACTAGTTTTTGCCGTGCCAGTGGCAGAAAGTGGTTATAACCGGTAAAAACCGGCAGAAACTGGCAAAAACTTAAAAGCGTCTTTAATAACTAAAGTAATTATTAAATGATATTTGCTTAAGCTAACTAAAAAATGAAACTATTTCATAATTTTAAAAAATAAAATCCTATGTTAGTGCCCTTGATTTAGTTCAGAAAGGGAACTTTTCAATTGCAGATGCTCGAAAAATTTGGATTGATATAACAAAGGACGAGAAATAATACGGGTGTTCAGGAAAAAGGAGTGACATACAGAATTAAACAGGCATCAGTGATTGTAATTTGCTAGCTTATACGCTTCATCTAAATTGCTTGTGATTGAAATTATTGTATGTTTCAAGAAAGTGCCAGAATTTTACTTGCCAATATTAACGTAGATTTTGTCGTATGTCACAGCTTTATAAAATAAATTGGCCCTATTTCTCAAAACTTATTCCTCCAGTCAAATTTTTACCATTACCCCAGTTACTGCATGGTGGACCAGTTTAGAAAAAATATACAATAGATGAAAGTTTCACAAACATTGCTAGTTCCTTGATGCATTGCCTTCTAGCTCTTCTGTAGCAAGAATATTTTAAAATTTCTTGTTTGTGCACATTAAATTGAGAAACTCTTTAGATTTTAAAAAACACATTTTCTAAGAGGCAACTGCAGGGTTAAAACAATGTCACATTTAAGTTTTAACTGTGAAGATATTGTAATAAGTGTGCTTTGGAGTTAACAACTAATTATGTTTTTCCATGCATTTTGCATTTTCTACTGTATGTCAGTAATTAATTTTTTTTCATTTTGTGAGTTTTTGCCAGTTTCTGCCGCAAATGTGGAAGAAAGTGGTTTTTGCCATGCCGGTTTTAACCGGTTTCTACTAGTGGTTTTAACACGATACCATAAATAAAGTCTTTTTCCGCACGTTGAGTGCTACCATCTAGTGATACGTTAACAAGTTAACTTCTACTTTGTTACCCTTGACTGCGAAATTAACGAAAAATTATTGACGGAAATTTTGCTGTAACTGTCTTTTGAACACAAAAATTGAGGAAGAAAGCTTTTTCTTTTTTTTTCAGAGAAGGGAGGGGGAATTTTGTTTAAATCTATACAATTTGCTATCTGTACAAGTAATCCAAAAATCACTAAAAAATATGACATAAAATACAGTTATAAAGATCATTTTTTGAACTCGAAAGAGGTGTAATAGATGAAATAAAGCTTTCGATCCAAATTGTGTTGTGCTCAGCGGGGGGGGGGGATTAACGATACTGAAAAGTAATAAAAATGGAAAATAAAAATGAACGCAAATTTTTCCCCTTTTTTTTCCCCTTTTTACTAATTTTCATATTTAACAATTATAGAAATAAATCGTAAGCGAAGAAAACATCTTATACATCAAGTGAAAATAATCATATTTTAGATTGTTCATAAGCTAGAATAAAAATAAGGACTCTGCGATGAAAAATATCAAACGTTGTAAATGATCAACAAAAATCCATAACACAATAAGATTTTATTTCTTGATGATTCAAACATTTCTTACTACACTACTCAAAAATCGACATTAGTAACACCCCCTTTTTTTAGGAAAAGACGGTAGAAATATAAATGAATAAATCAGTTTTACTAAAAAACATAACTTTTAGTAATGTTATGCTTTTATCATGAAAAATAAAAAGTTTGACATTTTTTCCTGAAAGCGAAAATGAATAAATAAATAAATATAAAAAGATATAAATTAGCAAAAGCTTGTACGGACGTATTTCGGGGTTACAAGGAACCCCATGTGAGCTTGCGGATTTTAAAACTCTACATCAGTCGATTGTCTCAGCTCACATCTTTTCTGCAATGAAATAATAAAAAAAAGTATTCCCCGTGAGTTCAAAACGCGTGTCAGCGAGTTTTTTCAAATTTATTCTTGAAAAAAAAAAAAGAAACTTTTACATGTACACTTTAGTCCTTATTTTCCACTTAACTGTTAGTGAGCTGAAAGTAAATGAAAATGTCTCAGTATCAAAATAAATAATAGAAACAATAACGCATTGAAAAGAAGAAAAATACCTGAAATGTAACTAAACAAATAAATTTTGCTAAAAAACATAACTTTTAGTAATATGTCATGAAAAATAAAAAGTTTGAAAATTAGCCTTGAAGCAAAAACGAAAACAAATGAATAAATAAGTACAAAATGACAAAACATTGCAAAAACTCGTTGGCACGTGTTTCGGGGTTACAAGGAACTCCTTTTTCCTTTCAAAACAGATGTGAGCTTGAGGATTTAAAAACTTCGTCCCAGTCGATTGTCTGTACATAAACAAGCTAACATATTTTCTGCATCGAAAAAAGAGCTCCCTATGACTCCAAAACACGTGTCAGCGTGATTTTTCAATGGGGAAAAAACTTGGTACTTTTAAGTCTTGATTTTCCACTAAACTATTAGTGAGTTCAAAGAGAATGAAGGTAGTGCCACAGTATCGAAAATAAGTAAGAGAAATAATAACACACTGAAAAGAAAAAAATGCCTGAAATAAAATTAAACAAATAAGTTTTGCTAAGAAGCTTTACTTTTGGATATGCAAATATCATAACGAAGCAAAGTTTGAAAATTTTCTGAAAAGAAAAGCAATTAAGCAAAGTAAAAAAAATAAATAAATAAAAAAATCTACTAAAATTCTCGGATACGTGTTTCGTAGTTACGAGGAACCCCTTTATCCTTGCAAAACAGCTTCAAGTTCCCATCTTTCTTGCAATGAAAAAACGGCTGCTTTGTAACTCTAAAACACGTGTCCGATTTCTTTCCTCTTTTTTTTTTTGAAAACTTGCCTTTTTTTTAAAGTTATGATTAAAATACTGTAGATACTCTACTTACTCCTTTTAATAAATATCTTAAGTTTAGCTACTTTTTTAACATTAATACATATTTGTATAACATCACATGTTGAAATTGGTTATGATATCGAACAGAAAACACAAAATGATCATGCGCTTTTAACACTTTGAAAGATTCTACAAAAAAAGAATGAAAAATGATCTGCTGGAGGGGGAAAAAAACGGTGGTGGGAGTTAGCGCCAATAATTTTACTGGGGATGGGCAAAGTATGAATGCTCCTCATACTTTGGTTCTACAGCGGGATCGCGCAGAATTTCTTGTTCAATGTCAAGTTTATCATCATATGTCGGTTTTGTCAAACTAATTTTTGTAATTTTTCTTTTCTTTTTTGTTGTGAAAAATTTTCTCTGTTTTGTGATGTTTTTGCGCACATGGGGGATTTTTGTTTTACAAGGGATTTGTTGACCCGCTTTTTCTATTTTCAGTAGGGAAACAGCATTATTGATGTGCTCCCTAACGGCAAGCAGTATTGCTTTATCATGGCAATTTTTTACAGAATTTTCTAACGATAAGATTTTGGGGCGTAAATTTGCTTTCAGTTCTCTCAAATCAGAGCTGCTGCTCTTTGTTACCATTTCTTTGAACAAAAAGTCGGTATTGCAGTCATTCTCAAAGTTGTTTTTAGGAATGTTACTATTACAACCTCCTGGAAGGCTTTCAGGACTTGCCTGAGCATCAGAAGAAAAACGTACAATTAAATGTACGTGTTTACAAATGAAAGTTTTCAAAACTGCGTCGGGGCAATTACAAGAATACGAGTGCACACAGATGTTGCAGTACGAGCATTTAATCTGACAGTTCTTCTTGCAATCAGGTTCTTTTGTGACTACATAAATAAGGCTGTCAGCTGATGTAGTAGCTGAATGTATAGATTTTTCAGATATCACTTCCCACGATACTGGAGAAAGTTCTGTAACTAGTGACAGTTTTAACGACGTCCTGTGGCGATTGTTTATTTCAGTCACTTTCCGTGTAGTTTTGCCTTTTTCTAACTTGGTCAATCTATCTTTGACAAGTCCCTTAGAGTACTTCAGTAAAATGTTCAAACATTGATCAACTCTTTTTCCTTGTTTTCCTTTCAGATAATTTTCTCCATACTTTAAATTCTTGTGAAATGCCTCCACATACATGTTGGTGTTTATTTCAGAACCAATCCGGTAGCATTTTGCCCATTCTTCTTTAACATTTACCCATTTTGATTCAAAATATTCTCCGAATCGTCGGGTTTTTTCGTTTTCTTTCATTTTATAGAGGCATTTCATCAAAAGTTCATTGAACTCATTTTCTTCCTGTTTATCTAATAATGTACATAGCTCTTTATATAAAACGTCTGATGTTTCCTTGCCACACATTTTTTTCAAATTTGTGAGCCAATCATGGTGAACATGCCAAAGACACAAAAGTTTTTTTGGCTTATTTTGAAAGACATCGGTCCAAGCTCTGTAGTATTGGGGAGCTTTGTCAGACATTATAATTTTAGAATTTATTTCGCCAACTTTTCTTTTGATTAGAGAAAAAAATAAGTTTAGTGCAACAGCTGTCTCTCTATTGCATAGTAGCCACGCCACTGGAATACCTTCTCTGTACTCATCAATTACTAACACAGTTATGAGGTTAAAATCATATGACGTGGTGCCATGTGTTGCATCTAAGCAGACTATGTCTGAACCAAATTCTTTCAACATGTTGCATTGAAATTCAGTCATTAGACCAAGTGCAAAATCTTGATTTTCTAGAGTACATCTTTCATCTTTTGGATGATACAATTCATTTTCTTCCTGCCTTTTATATAAAAAAAATATTTTTTTCATTTTCAAAATCTTCTTCAAAATATACCTGCACACTAACAGAATCTTCAGGGTGTTTTTCCACTTTGGAAATTCCAAAAGCCTTGGATATGTTGCGTAGATCTTGCATTGTTGTTAAATGCTGTCTACTAAGCTCCGTAGTATTGTGTGAGAAAAGATTGTTCATAACTTGGGATCGATCGATGCCCAAAGAAAGTTCTCTTGCAATGGAAAATCTGTCATTTTTTGAAAGTCTATTTTCATGTCCATAATGCATCTTATAGAATGTGACATGAACATCGGATGACTCTTTATAAACCTTCGCTTTAATTAAAGCGGGACATTTCTTGCCAATTCTTGATAATCCCTGCGACTTAGGGCAGCGTTTTCCTGTAGATAGGGACACATAACATCCTGATCGATTGCATTCAAAGTATTTAACCGTCGTTTTACCCCCACTAATTTTTTTTGTGGAATGAATACTAAAATTTGCTTTTGTTTCTCTTTCTAGTTCGTCTTTCCATTCTTCAAAATCTGAAGGAAAAAAAGAATGGATAAGTAAAAGAATTTCAATAAATTATGCAACAGTAACAGGCGCGAAGAGTGTTATAATTTCTTTGAAGAGTGTCTTTGCGATTTTCTAAGTTGGGGCAAAAAAGAATCTCCGAAATACAAATAATTTTCAATGACTTTGCTGAAACTTAGCACTGCCGTTCAAAGCCGTAACAATTAAAGAAATAGAAAGCAAAGATAAAAACTCACGGAAACAGAAAATTTGGTTAATTTAATTTATTTCACGTAAAAGTTTTACTTAAAAATGCAATTAATCTCTTCAGTATAAACTTTTCTGAACTAGTTATTTATATTAGTTACACACAAAATTTTGCAATTGTTATCTATATACATAAATGGCAACTTCTGTATGTATGTCCGGGGTAAGTTTCAAAACTACTAAGCAAATTTTGACCATTTTTTCACCATAGATAGCTGCATTATTAGGAAGCAACATAGGCTATAACTTATTTCTAAAAAAACTTAGTTCAAAAAAGTTATTATGGAAAACAGTAAATTTCCCCATTGAATAATAAAATATAAAACCCACAAAAATTCGTTGCTTTACAACAGCAATATTAATAGTAAACATAATAAAAATTTTGAATCAAGGCTTCCCTGGACAAAGCATGAAATTTATTTGCTGTCATTGCTTTCTTAGGAATTTTTAGCATTATCTATGGCAATAATCAATTACGGGTCTAAATAAAAATACAATTTATTTTGTCAACACTCTGCAATAAAAACAGTGTTTTTTTTTTTTTTTTGCAAAGGCTACTTTTAACACACTACGGGGAACATATGAGATAGTTTTTTTTTTTTTAAATCTTTGTTTTTGTTAGGGAATGGGCGGTTAGGTTAAAATAGAGATGAAATAGAATATTTTGTGAGATAGATCGTATAAGTAGATAGAAGCCGCCGCAGGCGTCATTCTTGGCGTAAAAAGGTGAATGGCTCAAAACAGAACTGGAGATAGATAAAGAGAATATTTTATTTATATTCATGTTGATAAAGATATATATATAGATTGCTTAATACCGCAGCCAACTTTATTTAAACAGACGCCAAAGGCCGCAATCTTGGAGTAAAAAGATGAATGACAAGTAAGTCGGCGGCTGCTTGCAATAAAGGGTAATGGTGTACAAAGGCGAACCTGCTGGTCGCCGCAGGCGGCAAGTATTTGCATACATTTGTTTGAATAGAGTTAAATTTCTTTACTAATAATAAAACTGAAAGTCTCTCTGTCTGGATCCCTCTCTGTCTGGATATCTCTCTTTCTAGATCTCTCTCTGTCTGGATATCTCTCTTTCTAGATCTCTCTCTGTCTGGATATCTCTCTTATCTCTCTGACGCGCATAGCGCCTAGACTGTTCCGCCGATTTTTATGAAATTTGGTACAGAATTAGTTTGTAGTATAGGGGTGTGCACCCCGAAGCGATTTTTCAAAAATTCCATTTTGTTATTTTTTTGTTCCAATTTTAAGAACATTTTCCCGAGAAAAATTATCATAAGATGAACGAGTAAACTACCAAGTTATCATAACGTGGAACCGTAACATGGGCAAAACAATTGGCGAGAAATTCATCATCAATTATTTGTAAATATACAAACGAACCAAAAGACCTTTAAATTTTCGACTACGGACAAAGCCGTGTGGGTACCACTAGTTTAAAAATAAAAATGATTTGTCGATGTTTCAATTAAAAGTCATTTTTATTTATACGCGTCCATCCACGTCACGACGCACAAACGATGCTTTACTTTATGCCGTACCTATAAAATAGTTAGATCGGGGAATTATTTTTGCGTGTACTTATTTCAAAAAGTTTCAAGATCGGAAATTAGAGAGCAAGACTAAAACTTGAAATTTAGAGAAAATCTGAGTTCTAAAGAGACAAAGTAAAAAAAAAAATCTTAAATTTGTTGCTTGAAATTCCTAGAAATAAATAATGATTCCTTTAGAAAATTTCATCTGACACAAATTGTTTACCTACAAATTTTTCACAGCTTTTCAATTTTTTCCCATTTTAGAAAAACTACATAACCTGCGGACTTAACCAAAATATTCATGGCTTTCTTAAAAAATTAAAGTTGAAAGGAAAAAAAAAACACATCTTCAATTTGCTTTTTATTAAAAAAAATTGTAGACTTCTCTAACCATCAACTTTTCAGATTATGTTTTTCTTGGACGATGAAGACAACGTGAAATTTGAAGTGATAAAATAAGACAAATGAGATTTTTAGTAATGTATCTAGAAACAATTTTTTTTAAGAAGCGCTCTCTACACGTAATATATCAAAACTAATTTTATAGTGCTATTAAATACTATATGTTTTCAAGAGCATGGGAAAAAAAATCTTACCTGTAATGCTGGCAAATACTTTAGTTTCTTCATCGCACTCTATATCATGAAGATTTTTCAAATGCGCTAAAAAACTCAGATAGCTGCAGTTTTGGCACTCATAAAAACTATTAAATTTGCTCTGCTGTTTCGTTGAGCTTTGAAGATGCAGCAAACACTTTTTTCTATGCTTATAAAAAGCAGTCTTTCTGAAAGATGTCCCACAAGGACATTTGTACAATCTTGACGATGAATTCATCAAGAAGAGACAATCAACGAGAAGATAGAATGTAACTTAAAAAACCTAAGTATAACTATAACCTGAAAACGCGGTGCGGAAAGTTTTTGAGCCAAAATATTCCCGCTAAAGTAAAGTTCAGCAGAAATGCACTGTGCTGATTGGTCAAAGGACAATGCGCGCCTCGAAACCATAAGGGGAAAAAAAATAGCGAAGATAAAACTAATAATGCAAAAGAAAAAGAAAACATTGTAGGTGGTTATTCATTTAAAAACAAAAATAGAAGAAAAAACAACGATTTTCAACAATAAAGTTCAGGGAAAGGGGATTGGTTTCGGATACATCGAAGGGAAAAAATATTTGCATTGAATGATCTCTTCAGGAATTTTTCAATGATTATGTAAAGTGATTGAAGAAAATGATTTAAATGAAAAGGGAACCCTTGAAACATGCGAAAAGAAAATTGTGTTTTTTGGTTTTCGCATGATGCACAGAGAAGGAAACGGGGAGGGGGAATCAGGCAAAAGGAACTTTAGCTAAACTTCTAATACAAAAGAAGGGGGGGGGGATTGCTTTTTGGCACGAGTCTAAATTCATGGGCTCATATCTATTTTGCAAGGAAAAAGCGGTTCCTTGTAACCCCGAAACACGTGCCCGAGAGCTTTAGTAGATTTATGCTTTTTCTCTTACTTTGCTTAATTATTTTTACTTTTCAGAAAATCTTAAAACTTTGCTTCGTTATGATATTTACATGTCTAAAAGTAATACTTATTAGCAAAACTTTTTTGTTTAATTATGTTTCAGGCATTTTTTTTTTCATTTCGGTGTGTTATAATTTTTTTTATTTATTTTTGATACTGAGGCATTATTTGTGCTCACTGATGGTTTAGTGGAAAATAAGAACTACTAAAATGTATCAACAAAAGATTTTTTTTTTTCAAGTATAAATTGGTAAAACCTCGCTGACACATGTTTTGAAGTCAGGGGGGAACTCTTTTTTATTGTTATTTTACTGCAGAAAAGACGTGAGCATAGACAATGGACTAAGGTAGAGTTTTTTAATCTGCAAGCTGACATTTTTCTTGAAAGGAAAAGGGAGTTACTTGTAACCCCGAAACACTTCCGTACGAGTTTAGCAAATTTGCTATTTTATATTTAATTCATCCATTTTCTGTTTTGCTTTCAGGAAAAATATCAAACTTTTTATTTTCTATGATATTTTCATTACTAAAAGTTATGCTTTTTAGTAAAACTTATTTGTTCATTTAAATTTTTGACGTATTTTCCTTATAGGGTTATTAATATTATTTTTTTGTCACTGTAGTGAGAAAATTTTGAATTATCATGAAATTAATTTTTGTTGTGCTATTGATTTTTCTTTTCTTTTTTTTTTTTTTTTTTTTGATCATTTTACAACGTTTGATATTTTTCATACCTGTGTCATTGTTTTAATTTTAGTCCACGAACAATCTAAAATATAATTGTTTTCATTTTAATGATTTGTTTCAAAAAATTCTAATTGTAAAAGAGAAGTGAAAAGGCAAAAAAAAAAAAAACCTTTATTTTCATTTTACATTTCTTTTCAATCTCGTTAATCCCCCCTCCCGCCTCCGCTGAAAACAAAATAACTTGGATCGCAAGCTTTATTTTATCTATTACATCTTTTTAGGGCTCTTCAAATAATCTATACAACTGCATTAAATGTCATATTTTTTACATTACTTTTGTAATGACTTATAAAAATCTGTAACGAACTTGTGCCGTTAGCAAATTTCATTGATTTAAACAGAATTAATCCCCTCTTTGCTGAAGAAAGGATAAAAAGTTTTCATCCTTAATTAACCACTTTCGTTCTCGAAAAATAGTTTTAACAAAATTCCAGTCAATATTTTTTCCGCTAATTTTGCAATCAACTATAGTAAGCTAGAAGTTAACTTGTTGTTCTATTACTAGATGGCAGCACAACTATTTGTCGCGGAAAAAGACTTTTTATGGTATCGTGTTTTAACCGCCTCGGCAGAAACTTGCCAACCCTGGTTACAGTTGAAAATAATCTGCCGCGTTAAGGCTGCTCTTCAGTGAGGGAAAACTTTGAAGTTAGGGTGTAAATGACTTTCTTCCTTGAACGATGGGCGTGAACCTGAATCAAGTGATTGACACTTCAACAGCCAATGGAGTGGACGGTAATCGATGTAAGGCAGGAACACGTGACCTGTCACAGCTGTCATTGTTCTGGAGGGAAAGAAACCCCTAAATGACCCCCGTCGTGAAGAGCAATCAAGGAAATTAGCTGGCGGCCGAAACCCCACTTGAACAGTACCGATGCGAAGGTTGAACAGAACAGAAAATAAAGTCAGTACCAAAGGGTCTGCCGTAATTTTTGAAACAAAGTTTTTTTTTTTTTGGATATGCGTTCCCAGATTTTATATTCATGAAAAATTTATGAATGAAAAGAAAATTTATCATAAATTGAACAGGAAAAACGATTGTCTTATTTTTTTTTTTTTTTTTAAACGATGTTTTCAATTGCCACGTCCGAATCTTATTTCGTTCATAAAGCTAATTAGTTTCTTGTCTGATGTTTAATTAAAGAATGCAATTTTTTGCGTTAGGATATGATTATATATATATATATATATATATATATATATATATATATATATATATATATATATATATATATATATATATATATATATATATATATATATATATATATATATATATATATATAACAAGAGGTATAAGCTTAGTGTAAACCTGTGGTGTAGTCCCGGAAAAAAAGGGTGAGGGGTGAGGAGGGAAGATTACATATCGGTTATCGGATATTTACAGTCAAGAGGTGGAACGATGCTGATTTTATTTTTAATTATTGTGAGAACGGCAGAAATGTCGTAATCAGAAAACAATTTCATATTAGGATATGGTTACATTTCAAAGAGGGGGGGGGGATCCCGCTATTTTTAGTATATATGTATATATATATATGGTCGAAAAAGGAATACTTCTGCAATTCGATGGAGGATATGCAACGCTGAACTGACATTTTTGTTAATTAATCAATTACTGTTTTAGATATTTATTTATATTTTTCTGGTGATTCATCATGCGCAGGGCTGCATTTGTTTACTATCAGTAAACAAATCATCCCGCAAAAACATAGATAATCAGCATGGTGACTAGAGCAGCATACACAAGACTAAATGATTAATATACTTCTTAAAATTGAAATTCTTTTTCAAAAATAATAATAATAATAATAATAATAATAATAATAATAATAATATTTTACGCATTAGACGAAAAGTGCAACAGGCTATAATAATAAGTAGTTGGTAAGTCTTTTATTGAAGTGTATTTTCGAAGCAGCAGTTATATGATGTTTGAGAACATTTGAAAATACATTTCGTGGGTGGAATTACACGAGCAACAGGGAATTACTTGCAATAATGTACTTAAATTAAAAATACAAGCTGCAGTTTACTTGCAGTACACTTGGAACAATGTACTTCGACTTATTCAAATGCAAAATGTTAGGAGGAATAGAATAACTTTTTAAAACTTTTGATTTTTTTTTTCTTCTCAGGTCTTTTTTTTTCCTAACGGTTTTCAATTTTTGGTTACATTAGTTATGCATTGCTTTCTGCGATTCAAAATAGTAATAATAACAATAAACATAATCAGAAATGCTTTCCTTTCTGCGGATACTATGGTGAGAAAAGCAACGGCTAAAAGCATAATTTTCAGAAAATTCATTCATGCTCGCATTTCGAAATGAAACCTCTTTATTACCACACAATGTTGACAGCTTCGTGCAAACGAAGTCCTAAACTTGATAGCTGCACTCAATCAAGCTTTCATTGATGCAAACTATTGCAATCAATCAAACAATCGTAACAATTACGTGGAATATTCCCTATTTACGTCAATTGTTTGCTTGTAAGAATGTGAACAATGTCTTACATACGTAATTTATATTCAGAAAAAAATATCAGAATTGAAAATATAATTCCACATTTGCAAATCACACACATTAGTATACTATCCTTTAAATTTTAAAAATATTTCAATTTAATTTTTCTCTTTTTGTATAAAAGTATTCATGAAGCATAATTTATAAATTGTTGAGTGTACTAACATTTATTGCTCTAATTTTTCTAATTTTTCTTTTTTTTCTTTTTTTTTTTGATCTCTTCTCGACTTCCCGGAGAAATTTTAAACTGTTAGCAAAATTAGGGTAACTCAAATAACTCCAGAACGTGGAAGAGAAATCTGTCAGGCCCAATAAAAACTTTTTGAATGATGTAAAAGGCAGAAACACATGTATCTATCTCTATTGATAAAGATGTTCTTAATAACCCCGAAACAAGTGTAATTTAATTTGCACGTTTTTACATTAAAATAGTGTAATTTCTATGTCAATAAATGTTAACATTTAAAATCAACAAAAGTTGAGAGATGTGCGCAAAGTTGCGTGAGACTAATACCAATCATTCGCCCTCGAATACCTTATTGCTTGACCAAGACCAAATATATTCTTTTTTTGAGCGACCACAGTTGGTTATTGTTTTCACTTGTCCGTAGTTGATGTTCTTTCGACTTTAATTTTCTATTCTTTTAATGCAAACTCGTCTGTTCCACGTGTCTTCGCGAGCATGTCCCTCCTCCTGGGCGGTGAAGTTCATGTCCCCGCCATCAATTTTACTTATTCCCGACCCTCTCGATTTTACACAATACTTTTCAGACAAAAACAGCATTCAGTCAACAACGTCCAGCATCCAGCCCCTGGAATTCATTTGAATGTAGACGTCTTGTATTCAAATCATGACTTTTACAAATATAATTCTGATAGGAACCATTTGTAGAAATAAGAAACCCAACGAGTAGGGTTCTACCACAATTCGTGATTGTGAAAAACATAATTTAAATTCAAAACGCCAAAATTCAAATGAAAGCTATGGGCTGGATGCTAAATGTTTCTTTCTTTTCTGTTTGGTATTAATTTTTTTTTTTTTTTTTTTGAATTTTTTCCCCCCATTTATGAATAATATTAAATAATGATAATGTTTCAATGAAGCTTTAACACCATTTTAAATCGGGTGTTCCAAAATAGCTTCAATTTTTAAATGTGTAAACTGTAAATAAAATATGCACTTCAAAAAGCATGAGCTTTGTGCAAGAAATAGATAAAAGTCAAAAACAACGTCTTAAAAGCACAAGTAAAAGATGTAAATTATAAGTGTAGAAAATGCATTGCTTGATTGAAAACTTGTGGCTATGTATTTGTTTTTTTATCCAGGATATTAAAAAACTTTGACCTTTGACACTTTGAATTAAAATTCAACTAGAAATTTGGTTTTTCGTACTAATATTCAAGCCGTATATATCGTATTTATGGTTCAGTTCCCTTCTTGTTGTTTACCTTTTTATAGCGAAATTGAGGCTATATACGAAATTGTTATTCGGTTCCTTAGACTTCACTATGAACAGACGCGACTGCACAGTGCATACACACAAATATATATTGATAAAGATCGGCTAAAATTGAAAAACCTTAGGTTTCGGGGAAATGTTTTAGACGTCAGACAAATTATTTGTCTGAGCTTATGAAAATTTCAGTGTAACACGACTACCGAAAGATTCTTAGAACATGGTGTATTCATCCAGTTAAAAACAAAATGGTCAGTGTTCTCCCCCTTCCCCCATCAGTTCTCTAATTATCTGTAAATTTAAACCAGTGGTTCCCAATCTTTTGCACGTTGCGACCCTTTTTTGACTAAGTAAAGGACCTGTGATCACGTAGCCTACATGTCAGTAAAGTATCGCAAGGTGTGGACCTAACCTGGCAACATTGTGAAAGCTACGTTAGATCCTACATTACAAAACTGCTATGTTAGATTCGATCCACCCCCAACTATACTGTGGTAGGAATAATGTTTCGACCGAAGAAGAAACGCTACACGACCCCATTTGGGGTCACGACCCTGGGAACCCAACCCTGCTTTAAAACAATTTTTTTATACTCATTCATGCTTTAAAGAAATGCAGGTATGTATCATTTTTCTCCTTAGAAAGTCTTCAAAAGAAAAATTCAGTGAAATCCTGTTACAACGTATATCAGTATAACGAAGTACCCGTTTCAACCAAATAAGTTTTCAGTCCCGATTTTGAAGTTCATTGTTACTGGATTTCACTGTATTATGAATTACATGATCAATGTGTACATACCTTGTAAAGAATTTTTTACGAGTTTGGCTCGAGAAATTATTTTCAAAAATGTTTGTTGAGCTGTGGAAAGCATTTTATGCGTTTACATTTGTAGTAACATAGTATAATATAGACAAAAATAGAATCCAAATATCTAGTAAGTATCTAGAATACGGTTTTGGACTCGGGTTTTTTTTTTTTTTTTTTTTTTTTAAAGAAATGGTCGCTTTATTTCGAACAAAGTCTCAAAAGAGTGCTGGAAATATTTTGCCAGATTTTTTATGGAGCAAAATATCAAACAGTACCTACCACCTCTTTCAACGAAATTCATTTTTTCTCGAATTTTAAACAATCAAAGAATGGATATTTCAAAAAAGGAAAAAGTACACGACACAGATAGAGGCTTGAAAAATACTCGGAAAAAAATTTACATGAAAACTTCAAAGGAATTTGTAAAATCTTCATCCAACTTTCCCCGCAGGTTAACATTGGATCCGTAGGCTTTCAGACTCTCAGTGAAAAGCATCCTTAAATTTGCTTATAAAGTAGCATTAATATACATATTTATCTTTCTTTGGATGCACCAGCTCCATTGTTTATGCCTTCTTGATGTTGTGAAAAGTAATGGGGGTAGTGCATCCCCAGAAATAGAAATATTCATTAATGCTATATTATAAGCATACTTAAGATAATTTTAATCTTAATTATATCCGTGAATGAATTTGAATAACACGAAAAGGTTCTTCACTGAAGGTCTGCGATGCAACTTTACGCAAAATGCGATACTTCCTTTTTTTTAAATTTACAACGTGAAATTTTTTTTTTCGGATATAGGGTTTATAGGTGTGAGTCCTATACTCTGGTTTCATGCCAAAAAATAAGGGAAAAAATTGTAAAACAAACCCCTAGAAAAAAGGATGGATTTTGATGATTTTAAAAATATAATAAGTAGTAATACCCCCCATGTGTTAACCAATTTCCTTCATATGTTCTTGCGTACAAACGTACACTGTAAAAAATCTCGGAAAACTCTCTGAATATATAAAAAAGTTTTCCGTAATACACAGATTCGTACGCCCTCCGCAGTTTTCTGCTATAATCAAAAACGTTTCCCGTATAGCAAGAAAGTAAGAGTCGACGCATGCGCAGCTAACAATTTTATAGTCCAGCAGCAAATCTAAACTGAAACTTTCGAAAGCACGCAATGAAAACAAGTGCTGACTCATGTATGCGCGAAGTAACACTCATCAAGGGGATTAGTAGAAGTTTTGTTCCTCGCATGAATTCACTGAAGATAATTCTAAAGTCTTATATTTTCTTGCATATGTATCGTCATAAGATTGAATTTGAAGCTATGTCACTTATTTTTAAGTACGAAGTGCAAATTCTCGACGCATGCTCGCGGAAGGAATACAAACTGAAATTGAAAACCAAATAACTACCGAGAGGACGCCATGTAAATTCATTGCGTCGCATAACTTGTGTAGGTAATTTACTTTTTTCTTGGATACTTTTCTTCTTTTTACCAAATGGGTAATTTTTGTTGGCAGAATTTTATTCTGTCATAAAAATCACCTTTTTGGTGACCAAAGCCTGCAAAAGACCACCACCGACGAATAGGTAAGTCGCTTTGCAACTCTATTACTTTAAAGAGATTTAGTTCATATAAATCTCGTTAAAAAAAAAACTATTTTCTTCAGTATTATTTTTTCGTTGTGAACTATTGCAATTTGAAAATATTTTACATTACATAGAACACATATTTAAAGTGCAAGTGTGTCTAGTTTTATTCTGTAAAATTTATGAATTGAAGATTATAAAAAAATTTAAATATGTGTTATTGTGTACTTTGTTTTTATGTGTCAATCTCAGTTAATATTTGGCTATGTATCAAGCATTATGAATTAAATGTTATAATATGCAAATTGTCAGGTTTGATAGTTCGTCTTTAAGGTTGCATGTTTTCATTCTCTTGTAAACAGTGTAGCTAGATTGTATGAAGTAAAAAAAAAAAAAAAACTATCTCTTGTAATTAGGAACATAGTGCTTCAGTATTATCTAAATGACGATATCTCATTAAATATTTGCATTAGCGAAACGCTTTAAATTAGTTAAATGTGTATTAATTTATTTAACAAATAGATACATATATGTATTTAAAAGTGTCTTCATTTTTTTCGTTTTACGAGCCTCAATTTTACCAAAAGCAAAAAAAAAAAAAAAAAAAAAAGACTTAATAAAATAATTTTGTATTTTTACACCATATTAAAGTATTTGACTTATCATTTATATGATACTTTGATTTATAATGTATGTGATACTTTGATTTATAATGTATATGATGTTGCTTTTTCAAGGGGGGGTGGGCGCTTCATAGCATTTTATGGGTGCACCATCACTTTTATGGTGGGGGGGGGAGATTCTCGTATATATGAAATGGAATAATCATGTAATAGAGTTCAATGTTTTAATAAATAAAATATGTATTGCATTTTGCGCCCACTGTAAAAATAATATCAGTAACCTATTTTGAATAAGTATTTATATTTGTGATGAGATGGAAAAGGGCAAGAACACAAGAATCAACCCGAATGGTTCCAGCAGGGGGACTTGGTGTCATATTTAAATTCATCAATTTCTCTGTTGGTACTTTTCGGTACACTTTGTTCGTCAGAGAAATTGACTTGAGGTGAACGAATTCCGGAACGCGAAGGGTAGGTAAGTCCTGTCAAATTTTATCCGAAGATAAAAGCTATCAAGTTTGATACAAGATATGTTTTTAAGTTCTGCATTAAAAATACAATATGTTGATAGTTTTGTCTTGAAAATATTGAGAGAAAAACTGAAGTTTAAGATTGTTTAACAAACAATCCCCACTTTTCAGAAGGTACCCCCACTCCAATTCCCCGACGATTTTGTGATTAGGAATGAAACTACTAGATTATTTCATAATTTTTCAAAAATTTATAACTGTGCATATGTTATGCTGTTAACCATGCTATTTGTCATTAGAAATTCCAAAAAAAAAAAAAATCCACGAATAATTCTAAAATTGCTTGTATTATTGCTCTTAGATATGAAAGAATTGAAACTGATATGGTATGCAATACTATAATAAAGAATTATGTTTTAGAAAAAAAATCACGGAAAAAGGATTCCGAAATTCTCGGAAACGTTTTTGAAAATTGTTTGGAGAATTCCGAAATACTCGGAAACGTTTTCGAAACTTTCATGAACCACAGCTGCACAGAATACTCAGAAACATTTCTGGAAATTACGGAAAGAGGATTCCGAAATACTCAGACACGTTTCTGGACATTACAGAAAGAGGATTCCGAAATACTCAGACACGTTTCTGGACATTACAGAAAGAGGATTCCGAAATACTCAGACACGTTTCTGGACATTACAGAAAGAGGATTCCGAAATACTCAGAAACGTTTTTGAAACTTTCATGAACCACAGCTGCACGATATACTCAGAAACGTTTCCGAATTTTTTTTACAGTGTAGCACCTCTCTAGCCCCTCAGAAAAGTATTAATGTATAATATAACGATAACTTCCCCTCCAAATAAAAATAATGGCTATGAAACTCAAAAACTGAAAAAAATTGCGGGCGACATTTCCAAAAAAGCGGGACGTGCGAATGGGAAAAGGTGGTCATATTTGGATTCAGGAGGTCATTTAGCACAAGAATTCACAAGAATTATCTCAGAAGCACTCTTTAAAAACTATATCCTTTCTAAACACAAATCAAATCGTGAAGATGTTTCCAAGCATGTGGATTCACTTTCAAAAGCACTCATTCATTCCTTCATTGAAAAATGCCTCCGGAAAAGAGGGGAGTAGTAAATGGAAACGGTCGTTTGCGCTAATGATCGTAAATCTTATACACCTCACCCGGTTTTTCCCCTCAAGAAAGGAGGGACCAGTGAAGGGCGTGGCTTAGTAGAGAAATTGAGCTTTTTCGAAAATATTTCAGATGGTTGGAACTCCGATATTTTTTTAGAAATGGTCGCATCATTTCAAACTTAGTCTCAAAAGAGAGCTGGAAATATTTTGCGTGTTGGGGCGTTCTTAAAATTTCGATAGCACGATTTGCAGCTTTTTTACAGAGCGAAAGGTCCAACAGTACCTCGTTTTCGAAGAAATTCATTTTTTCTCGAATTTTAAAAAATCGAAGAATGGACGTATCAAAAAAGTAAAAACTAATATACACAGACATAGGCTTGAAAAATACTCAGAAAAAAAATTGACCCGAAAACTTCAAAGGAATATTGTAAAATAACCTTTAACTTTCCCCGTAGGTTAGCATTGGATCCGAAGCTTTCAGACTCTCAGTGAAGAGCACCCTTAATAGTTTTATTTTCAGTTTTCATAAAATACGCAGGTCCCTGATAAAGGTCAAGTCTTAAAAATTTTCCAACTGGCCAGTGACCACTAGACCCAAAAAACTTAGTAGAGTCGCCGACACTGTCGCCGAGTTTCAAATATAAAAGGGGGGGGGGGGGGAGAGCAATTTTCACTACTTTCACAAAAATAAATAGAACTCTGCGCACTATGAAAAACAGTTATTCAATACATGTTTATTTAAATCTGGAAAATTTAAGTTAAAATAGTTTTTTTTTTAATGAATAAATAAAATCCCGAAAGTAACCCCCCTATCGATTATAGCCCCCCCCCCTTTTTTTGTGGAAAGTGAAATCACTTTAAAATCCTAAATATACCCCCTCCCCTTTCACCTGAAAGTTTTCCCTACAAAAAAATAAGGATAACATTTTCTGCTTTACTTGGAAAGCATTTACAAAGGTTTAGTTTCCCGCGCCATGTGCAGTTTTGCTTTTCTATAATAATAATAAAATTAAAAAAAAAACACAATGATTTAAACAAAAAGGAAAAAAAATGGTCTCCACGGTTTATTCCTTCCAAAATGTCTAGACTCTTTTTGATGCAAGAGCGCCTTTTTTTTTTTTTTTTTTTTTGTTTAAGTATTACAAAAGAAATTTATACGATTGTACTGCTTTTTTATTCAATTTGGAAAGAGCATTTTTGTTGTGATTTGTGAAACTGAACGATCTTCAACACGGCGCCATTTTGAAAACGTGTTGCTTAAAAAGTAGCGAAACTTAAAAATAAACCTTTTTTTTAAAGGAGAAATTAATGTAATTGAACGAGTTTAAGATCATCAGAAATGTAAATTTTACTAAATCGAGTAAGAGATTTGTCTGTGGTTGCGTTCGCGAACTTTGTAAAGCTCGGTTTTCGAAATTACGATCTTCGTGATTAATTTGGGGCCGTGATTGCGATTTTTGCTTCTATTCTGAAACAAGAACATTCAGATTTTGCATATTTTACTGTAACCTTATTACATTCAGTACATAATGAATTTTCACGCGAAAATCCTTTCTTTCAAAAAAAAAAAAAAAATGGCGCCTTCACGCAATTTATTACTACAAGCAAAGTATGAAAGGTTTTTATTAATTAATTGCTCTCTCTTCATTAATGTCAACTCTTATTTACTTATTTCTTTTCTTTACTCGAAAATTAATACTACTAAAAACAATTATTTTGGCTAATTTTTCAGAAAAATCTCGATTATACCCCCCCCCCCCCCTTCTGAAATCAAGTTTTGTTCTGAAAATAGGGGGGGGATCACTTTCGAATTTTATATATATATATATATATATATTTTAATTTGAATTTTTGGCATCTTGAATTCAAATTATGTTTTCCGCAATCACGAGCGTGTGTGTGTGTGTGTACGCGAGCGCGCGTGTGTGTAGGCGTTCGTGTGTGTATGCAGGCATATGTGTTTGTGTCTGTGTGCAGGCATGAGTGTGTGTATGCAGGCATATGCGTTTGTGTCTGTGTGCAGGCATGAGTGTGTGTATGTGTAGGAGTGTGTGTCTGTGCGCAGGCATGAGTGTGTGTAGGCGTGTGTGTGTAGGATATGGAAGCAACCTGGAGACTGTTTTCGCAAGAGGAGCAGCATCGTGAGGCCGGTCGACGCGACGGTGGTGCTGGCAGAGGGTGCTGGTGGGAAAATAAAATCAGCTAACATCAAAAACAGTCAATTGAGAACAATAAGCAATCGTGATTGCTCAAAAAAACATGATTTATTGTACATTTTATGTTATCTTCAATAGTTTGTACTAAGGTGAAGATCCAATTCTGTTTTTGGAAACTTAAGCAAGTAATAGGCTCGACTATTGCCATTTTGCATAAGACCAAACATGGCGTCGAAGCAAAAAATTCATGCTTATAGATTTTTGGATTTGTTACATCAAAATCCTTAAAAAACGACAATTTAGATGAAATATGAACTCAGTTTTTAGCATTTTAGCCTCTAAAGCAATGAAGATAAGATAATATTCTAAAGATAAAATTTTGCATTCATTTTCGATACAGTAATTAAGAATTATCGGGAAAAATGGCACATTTTGCATAAATTTCAATAGTTTGCATAGCAATAAACATCCAATGCCGTTTATGAAAACGTAGTCTTTCGTACCGACACCTTCGGAATGACCAAATATGGCGACTGCGAAAAAAATTAAGATACAAATTTTTGAATTTGTTGCAAAAAAATAGTTAAAAATAAAAATCCTCATGAGACTACACTTTAGTTGAAAAGTTTTTAGCGCTTTTGGGCCCGAAGCAATGAGGATAAGGTGAAACTTTAAATATAAAATTTCTCAAGAAAATTATATTAAAAAATTAAGCAAAAAACGATTTGCTGCACATTTTTAGTTCTTTCCATTAGTTTTTAGTAAATAAAACATCCAATTCTGCTTTGCTTTTCTAAACTTAGGCACTTAAACATCTTATCGACTTCCATCTTGTGAATGATCAAATAGGGTGACTATGTTTTATGTGAAATGCTGTCATTGTTCATTACTAATTACAAAACTTCTTGCATAGGTGATCCCACGAGAGGGGCATTAAAATTGTTATTTGGGTGTTTTGGGGATATTTTCGGGGGGAGGTGAGTCCTCGTTCTTGGGAGGGGTTCCTCGTTTTTTTGTGTTTTATTGACCTTAAGAGGGGGAATGGTCTTTTTTAGGAGAGTAGTGCAGGGTGCCTTTAAGTGAGATACGTAATACTCTAAAATTACGGTCCGAGGGTTTCTTCCCCGGAAAAATTTCGAAAACATGATGTAAAATTCTGCATTTTGAAGCCTTTTAAGGGAAAATTGGAACTACAAAAATATCAGAAAAAAATAGACAAATACACAAAAAAGATAAATATTATAAAGATATATATAATCGTCAGAAAATTAGGATAATATTGTAGTAAATATTGCTTTGGGGTCTACAAATCAATGATTGCAGTCGGCAGAGCGAGGGAGGAGAAAAAAAATTGCTTATGTTTCTTGCTTACTTCAACTTTCGGTGTGTGTGTAAGAAGGTGAGTGTGATTTTAAGAACCTATTTTTTTATATTAGAGGAAGGCGGTTCGGAAACCCTTGCTCGTATATTTTCTTAATTCTTATTATTTTCTTAATTCTTCCGGAAATTTTTCGAAATTAAAGCTCAAAAAACGCAGCTTTTAGAGATTTTTGAACTTGACCAATAAGCTGCAACTATTAAATATTTTTAATTCAAAGATTTCTTTAAAAGAAATTAAGATTTTCCCCCGGACAGTATTTTTTTTAATTAAAATTTACACTTTGTTCTCCCATTATACGTGTTCTTTTTTCCTCTTCAATAATAAAGAATAGTTTTGAAGAAAAAAAAAACATTTAGCTCAGCATTCTGGGGGGGGTCTGTGGGGGGTCCCTCTTCTAGTTGCGTTTCTGTCCTCCAACCAAAAATCTTTTAATAGTTTCAAATGAATTTTGCAAAAGGAGCCTGTAAAGCTTTTGACATTTTTACTTCAACTGAATACATTTCATTGACTTTCCTGCTTCTTTTGAGCGAATTAAAATAGTATTGATTCCCGATACACCACTGACAATATTAAATATTTTATTATAATAAAAGGAAAATATGATTTTTTTGGCTGTATAATTATATTTAAAAATTGTGATTACCGTACCATAGTCTACAAGACATTGCTCTTTTGGTCAAAATTATGACCACATCCGAAGCTAAAGTAACGTGGCTAAACATAAGAACGTAATGTAATGCTATCTGCAAGTAACGGAAAATTTATAAATAATTGTGAATAAATTTTACAAAATAAGTAAATGAGCTGAAATCAATAACGAAGATTGTGGAATCAGGTAAGAGAAGATATGAAATAATAATATATGTACATAATGATTAAAATGGAAAAACGGACATTTCCCTCAAAAATGTAAAAGGTTATAAATATAAAGTTTGGAGGAATAATTTAATAAATTATCACACAATGATAAAAGTAGTCTCATTTCTTGACTTCACATAGTTCGTCAATATATTTTTCATTGTAAATTGCAAGAAGTTTCTGTTGTCTAAAAATTCAAGATGGCAAAAACAGATCTTTCTAGAAAGGTCCTCTTCTTCTGGGGCAGACCCAAATCTACGTACCCGCAGACGCTGCAGTAGAGGGGGGGGAGAGATAACAGAAAAACACACAGTCCGAGTGACAGAAGAATATTTTTAAAAAATAAATAAAAAATGTGTTGTTAATTTAAAAAGTTGAAAATATTTTCCACATTATAAAAATCAGGATTAAAAGTTCCTCATAAATGCTCAAAACCTTAAACTAATAATAATTACAAATAAATTTAAACAAATGAACTCATAATTAAGGTAGAAATATTGAAACAGTTAAAAACAAACAATCACTCGTTTAACAGAATAGTCATTGGGGAGGGGGGGGGGCTATACAGTGGCCTGTTGGGGGCCCTGAAGATTTTTTTCAGGGGGGGGGCAGAATTTTTAGAGGCGAGGAGTTTTTTTTTTTTTAAGAAAAAAAGACTTTTTTGTCGCAATAATGTGAATGTCGTGTAAAGCGTCGAAATATTTATTGTTACAAGAGTTACAATAAGGCTGTAGGTCAGTTTATAGGACTCGACCGATGCATCGGCCTGGCCGATGCATCGGCGCCGATGGTTCAACAATTTAGCCATCGGCATCGGCGGCCGATGCTAAATTGCAAGAAACATCGGCCCATCGGCCTTAAAAACTTCGAAAAGCCGATGGAATTGGCCGATGTTTTTGAAAAAAAAAAAAGACCTTTGATGTTTTACCTTTTAATACAAAGTAAAGGTTGTTTTCATATAAAATTGTTTACTAAATTTCAGTATGAATTTTTATTTGAGTCACCCCTGAAAGAGTTTTTAATACTGCATTCAGGTACCAAACAAGTTTATTATTGCGTTGTTTCTTGCTGCTGGATGTACGTAGTATCTCTCATAAGTCATAACTCCAAAATGGTAAACTGTAGAAGGATAAGTTTTCGCGTGTGGGGTGTACGTACGTTCCAGTTGTGCACTTCCCTTTTTGTTTTCGATCGGGTGTTCTGAAAAGCTTGTTTACTCATTTTTTATGGCTATTAATTACTTATTTCAATGCAAAACTAAGATAGCGTCTCAGACTGACGGTCATTTGGTGATATATTGCCGAATTGGAGACTATGGAAACAAATATGAGATGGCAAAACCCCGCTATTCATTTTAAAACACTCTGTATTTAAAATCCGCCACTGCAAGTCAATACAAACTTGGGTGCAAGTTTCGGTAGGGTTTTTTTGCTCAATGTTTATGATTAATTTGAACTCTATTTTTTACGACTATTTTGAATTTCCGAGAACACTTGTGTGCCCCTCCTCCCACTCCCTCCATTTCTGAAATTAAACTCTAGTTATACTCCTGAGTTGTTTACAACTAACACCATTCATAAAATTAGAGATTTTTTTTTTCAAACTTTATCTATTGTTTAGAAAGAATTTAGAACATTAATTTAAGAAATTGATTAAAGAAAGACGTTTTGAATGGTGACACAATTCGGAAATCGAAGGGACTTATGAATTTTTTCTTCGGAAGTGCTGAAATAGATTCAGAAACTCTTCCGAGGTGTTGGTTTTAGCGGTTCTGTACTACAAATATTAGGCCGAGGTTGGGGTCGAAGTGTGAGTTATTGCAAAATCAGAGGGTGACCCCCCCCCCTCCATTTCGTAATGCGCCATCTTTTTTGTATCATTAATAGCGATCGATTTTTTTTTCTGTTGTAAGTAACTATTTTTATGTATTTATATAAAATCAATGAATAAGTTATTTTCGTTTTTTATAGAAAAGTTTCAAGGATTTTCTATTATGCAATTTTTTTTAAATTTCAGAAAATTACTGTTAAATTGAACAATTTAATTTGAACTTGTTTGTAAAGCTTCATAAAAGATTAAACAATCTAATTGTTCAATATTATGTATGCAAACATCAGATCAAGTAGTCATATGTATTCAATTATTAACTTTGTGTAAATATTGATTTTGTTTATAGCTGCGTTTTAAGAACCTCGCTCTTTTTATGGCATTTTTTTTCCAGCAAAATTTATGTCACTGTTTTAGTTTTTTGAAAAATGCAAAATTTTCTATTCATAAATTTTAAATAAGAAAAAAAAATATTTCTTTTATGATTTAGTATTGTAATTTATCTGTTATCTTTTTTGATGACTAAAAAATGTCTACGTGCAATCTTTCCAATTTAATTGCGTAATTTGTTGACAGTTTCATAGTTTTATTCTTAATTTCTTTTGAATGATTTAACAACGTAATTTAATGTTTTTTAACTATGTTTAGTGAACTTAAATCCATACATCATTACAATATTACTGAAATCTTAGTTATATGTTCAATAAAAAAAAATCAATTGTTTATTAAACAGTCTTTTTGTTTTTCTTCCTTTTTTCTTTCTTTCTTTTCTTTTTTTTGGCTGTTGTTCTTTATCTTTCATTGTACAGCAGTCAAAAAAGGAGAAGCATAACTACACCCTATATAGATTGTACGTAGTACGATCTAAAAGTTCGGGACAAGCTGTATAAAACCTTACCCAGAATAGTTCACATTACAGAAGCACATCCACCTTCAAAAGTTTACCTTGAGGGACTATGTACTTCTGCTAGTGTTCATATAACTTTTGGAAACACTTCTGAAAGCCATTTTTCGCTACCTTCTATGATGCAGCTTTATCTTCTCCTGACGGAGGAAAGCATCGTCCATGCAAATGTTTTTTTGCTGGGAACAGGTAAAAGTCACACGGAGCTAAGTCCGACGAAACGTTATGTTATTTGTTTGTCATATCAGAGTATTGACCAATCGAACCGTGCATCCTCAACATGAAAGTCGCCTTCTTCCGTACGATGAAGTTAAAGCAGCAGCGCAAGAGGCCTTACAGGAGGTTGCGAAAATGTCTTCCAGGAGCGCTTCTAAAAGCTATACGAACATTGGCAGAAGTGCATAGTCGTTCAAGGTGACTATTTTGTAGATAGATTTGCTTCGGTAATGTGAACTATTCAGGGTAAGGTTTTATACACCTTGTCCTCTAACCTTTAGATCATACTACGTACGTATGAGTTTTCAACTTACTATTTCATAACGTTTTTGAGTGACGTAAGTTTACGCGCATGAAGACATCACAAGATAATTTGTGATAATTAACTGAGGAAGCGTTCAAAATGGATATTTCGGTCATCTACATGTTCTTAGGTATATATGCATGTACAGATGTGCCGAAAAAACTTGTGAAGTTTAAATTGGGTGATCGTAAAACAAAAATTTAGGTGAAAATCTGATTTTTTTTGTGATTGCAATTCCTTATTCATAGAAAGGAAGTAAAGTGAAATGAATCAATCATCCTTTAAATCTCTGACAATTTTATCAATTTATTTCTGTTTGATTTTTTTTCCATCGGCCAACGGCATCGGCCATCGGCCATCGGCAATCGGCCATTTGGAGGAAAACAATCGGCCATCGGCCATCTTTGAACAATCGGCCAACAATCGGCATCGGCCCATCGGCCAAAAAATGCCATCGGTCGAGCCCTATCAGTTTAAAAAGACTGAAGGGCGCAACTAAAAACGCAACAGGGTGCTTTGCTTAAAAATTAACGAGTACAGGTACGGTGGGGCGGAATGTTGGTCGTTAAAAGATTGAAAAAAAAAACCTCTCTTCTCTGAAAACATTTTTTTTTTAATGTTTTAAAATGTCCTTTTAAGTCTTTTTAAAATGCAAGATAGCAAAAACGGACCCTTCAAGAAACTTGTAGCGTACGACAGTATATAAAAAATGGGATTAAAGACCTGAAAAACGGAGGTGGGGGGCGGGGGAGTTTTTCAAGGAAAAAAGTTGGGCTGCGGCGGTAATTAAAAAAATTGACTACGGCTCTGATTCCGACTCCGGAAACTTTAGAAGCTTCGACTTCTACTGGTTTTCCCCCAAAAAGAGTTCGACTCCGACTTTGACTCCGCAAGCTCTGTCCATGGAGCTATGAGTAATAAGGAGAAGACATCACCACTGAAACTCCGCAGTGGAAGTGAAGCAACCGCGAAGATTCGCGGCCATCTTGTGGCTTTCATCGTACGCTTTCGACTCGATGCGCTGGTTGACTCAATGCCTTTGCTTTTCAACAATAATAGATAATTTATGGTTTTCTGAAGAGCAATAATCCAGGGTTTTTTCCCGTCAGTTTAATGAAAAGAAATGGTGGAAAATCGTTGCTCTAAGAATAAGAGCTCTTCAATTAATTCAAGAATTAAAATGCTGTTACTGTGCATATATTCTGTTTTGGTATAGGGTGTGTGTGTGTTTTTTTTTTTTTTTTCAGAGCGAAGGAGGTTTTATCAAAAATAATGCTAAAAGCAGGGTATAAAATTTATTTCCAACCGTCTAGTAATAATTTCAAGGCTCTTATATAAAGAACGGTGACTTTTTTTCGAACAAATCCTTTACGTATCGTGTTTGAAATAAATTCAAACCACTGGATATTTGAATACTTTATTCATCAAGTATTATGTAAAGTAAAATTAACTAAAACCAACGAAATAATTTGCATTAAGTAAATGTTCTCAAAAAGAGCTTAAAACATAATTGAAAGATGGGAATAAGAAAATGAATAGAGCCTTTTCCACTTGATTTGAATTACTTATTCCCAACTTATTTTTTGAAAAGGGAAGATGCAAATCAAAATGAATATTACAAATATTTATTTACTGAATACTTTAGGATTACATAACAAAAATATTACCTGGGTGTCAATGATTTAAATCATTCTTTAACTTAAACCCTGGAAATCTCCCTGAATTTTTTTAATTTTATTAGTTCTGAATTTTTTTAGTCTAACCCTCTTTCATTATATTGATTTTGTCCTAGGTGTTTTTCCTCACTTGACCATTTTTATTTAAATTATCTCTCTTTTACCACATTTTTTTTTTCTTTTTTTTTTTTGTGTCTGCACAATATTTTTTTCAATAAGTAGTCACTGGATTAAGGAACTTTTTTTATGAAAACAATGAGGGATTTTGTTGCACATAGATATAAAATGGGTGTGCAGAAAAATTCCATACTTTGTTGCTATATTGTGTGCATTTTTGTACACATTGGAAAAGATAAACTTATTAATACTGCTCCAAGCATAAATTGTTGTTAAAAAATTTAGAGTATGCTCATAAATTTATTTTTGAGAAATCATCAATCGAAGAGATTGAAGTTTATATATTTTTTGTTAACTATAATTGTAGATGGTCTCGGGACCAGTTTTCGAAATACTTTACCAGAAAGTGGGCAAATAAAATTGCCAGCTCTTTCCTATTGTAAAATATAATTTTTATACAAAAAAAAAAAAAAAATAACAAAGCTAGTGAAGATTAGAAAAAGGCATATGCTATAAGGCCAATTTGTTTATTTTCCTCTTTTTTTACCAATTTAAAGTGCACTAATATGTCATTTTAATTAAATTTTACAAGAATCATATGCTTTGTATGAAACAGATTTTTCATCATGTCATGAAAGCTTTTTACTGAAATACTCAAAATATAATAGTGGTAAATTTAGAAAAATATCAATATTAAATTTAATTATATTTTACAAATGTTCTAATTTTTTTTCTATAGAATCAAAAAAATCGGATTTAAATCAAATAAATCCGAATTTTGTTTATTATTTTCCAAAAAAAAACAGGAATTTTTACTCTGGATATTACTTGTATCAATATAAAATATATTTTTCAGTTTTGAAAAGCACATTACAGAGCAACAAAATGTGTTTTTGAATATTTATTCCAAAAAATAAAGGGAGTACAATATTTTACAATGTTTGAATCAAGGACAACATTATTTTTTGAAAACGTACAGGAAAAAAACTGAACAATTGCTGTGAAATGAGTTTAAATATATTATAAACAAAAATAGTTTTATTTACTTTTCACACAAAAACAGTAAGGTCAGATACTTCTTGGACAGCACTTGTACTTTAGGATTAAAGAAAATACTGTCAGCCTGCTTAATTAGGTAAAGGATAAACGAATGCTCCGCTTATACGAACAAAAAATCCTAGAACCAAATTTTTACCCATAGATAACGTTAAGAAGCCCTCGGATAATAGAATAATATTGATCAGCTTTCAGAAGTATTTTTGCTGAGAAAAATTTTAAATATACAAAAAATAAATTAAGGGCAATTACATTGACATAAAATAAAAAATGATAGATTGCGCCTACAACGGGTGAGAAAAACATTCATTCCATCAAAACATTTTTATCATTCTAATTTCTACTGTCACTGTTGCTGCCATTACAAAAAAAAAAAAAATAATAATTGAATAAATGTCGGTTAATTATAAATTAAATAACGCAAAAGAATATAAACATTACAGACGAGAAGGTTAAAAAAATGGTAATAAAAGAGCTCCCAAAAGACCTTGAGCAAGTAATCCACTATCGTATATACTCGCGAATAAGTCGAGAAATTTATTACAAAAAATGATGTTTAAAGTTGGAGGTCGACTTATACGCGGGTCAGAATTTCCGAAAAATTTTACCGATTTTTTTCTTTGAAAAAAACACTCAAAAACGTGATCATTTTCCCGATTTTGGTCCATCCCTTTTAAGCAGATGCTAAAGAAGTGAATACTTAAACGTTCTGCTATGATTTTACATGGTCTGACTGGGAATAAAGAATAAATAATTACCGTAACTACGCAAAAAGTGCGGGGATCGCTGTTTTCGCGAATTTTCCCAATAGTCGCGAATTATTGCTCATTTTTTTAAAATATAATATATATTATGGCTACAGCATAAAATTTTATCGATATAAAATCAAAATAAAAGCATCAAGTAAAAAAATCGTAACAGCGAAATCGAACCATTTATAAAAATCGCAATTGCAAAAAGTGAACCCTTTTGGTGCAAAAGAACATCAGAAACACACCATGTTATGAAATGCAATCTTTCAATGTTTTGAACACCACAAGATGGCTGCCAGTCAAAAGAACAGTTAACTAAGCTTCCGAAACGGCTTCAGCGTATCTCGCTCATGTCGTCTCCTTATTACTCATAGCTCCATGGCTCTGTCAGAGTTGCGGACTTCAGGGGGAAAATGAGCGACTATTTCTCTAACTCCAACTCTTGAAATTTTAAACCTTCGACTCCCGAATCCGACTCCTTCACCCCAAAATCAGTCCGACTCCGGCTCTTCGACTCTGACTCCGCAACCTGGAAAAAAGACATTTTTGTCGAGTTGTCGCGATAACGTGAATTGAAAAGACTGAGGGCGCATCTAAAAACGCAACAGGGCACTTAGGGACTAACAATTGCAGGTATGGGATGTTTGTCTTGATTCTAGATTTAAAGAACTCTCTTCTCTGAAAATGTTTTTTTTTTTTTTTTTTTTTTTTTTCAATGTCTCAAAGTGTTTTTTTAAGTGATTTTAAAATTCACGATCGCAAAAACGGGACTTTCAAAAACTATTCTTTTAAAGACCTGAAAAAAAAGGGGTGGGTCACAGTATGACTGCTGGGTGCTTTAGTATGAAGACAGAAGGGCGCACCCGGGCGTTAAAACAACAACTATTACAGGTATGGGGTGTTTGTGTAAGAAAAAAAATCTGCAGGGCTCTTTAGAAGGCAAAAGGGATGTTGCTTTCTGCCAAATGAAGAGGAGTCGCCTCGAGATGCTCGTTAACTGTGTTAATGCCATCGGAGGTACGATAGCAAGAAAATTGATGATTAAAATTGCAGTAAAAAATATTGCGGTCCTGATACACTGTTACAGAAACAAAACTAGCTATACAATTTTTATTTCAGAAAAAAAGGGAGGCAAAATATAAATAACTATTAAAAATGGTAGCGTAATATACAACTGATAATTACTTTTCAGGAAGCACCCAAGAAAAAAGCTGAATAATCTTCCTTCATGTCTACCCACTCTCCTCACTCCAAATCGCCTCTATTAAATTTCCGCCAGAATTTCGCAGGTGATTCTGGGTATTGAGTAAGCTATCAGCGGTTCCTAGAATTTATGATTTACTCGTCAAGACCCCTGTTCAAGGCAGTGGGGGACCAAGGATTTTGACCCCCAAATAACCTTCAAAGTCGCATCAGTGAGCAGTGACAATGATTGAAAAGAAAGGAACAAGTTTTGAAAAGAAAGGCAAAATAATTCCACGTTCTTCAGTGATTATCTAAGACATATTACCGTAAAACTTTTGTACTTAATAATTTTGAGGTGTCAGGAAAAGAGAGAAGAAAAATCGTCAGTTAAAGGGGAAAAAAATATTTTTTTAGGAACAAAAAGAAAGGGGGGTGGATAATTCTTTTGTAAAGAATATTTTTGAACAAAACAAAAAATATATATTTTCTGGCGTAGGGGCGCATCGGCCATGTGCCCGGTTGCCCGGCGGGCCAGTCCGGCCCTGGAGACTGGAGTGCAGACTCTCATAAGCTTTTCTTATTTACTAATTTTTAAATATACTCGAGGACAGTAAATGCCATATTGGCTGAACAACTAATACATACATACGAATAATTGATTTTCATACTCAAATGATTTGTGAACCTCTAATATTTTAGAACTTAATAGTGCAACCTGAAATTACTTTCTGGGTGATGTTTTTGTCTTAACCACCCGAGGAGGGGGGGGGGGGGTTGACTTCAAAAAATCTTCTCTGGCAATGCCATTGGACTTTGATATTTTGGTTTCTTCCCATAAAAAAAAACTTTCATGAGTGCTTTTAATATTAATTTGCTGATTCTAGAAAATATACTTCTTTGAATACGGAG
The DNA here is from genome assembly GCF_026930045.1 of Uloborus diversus. Taxonomy (NCBI): domain Eukaryota; kingdom Metazoa; phylum Arthropoda; class Arachnida; order Araneae; family Uloboridae; genus Uloborus; species Uloborus diversus. Next base: position 70,900 of record NW_026559001.1, read on the forward strand.
ATTGCAAAATTAAACCTCTTGAGATCTGCTTCTCTTTATAACCGAACTTTTCCAACATTTTCAGAAAAACTTTCGACACTTTCATCAAAGTGTCTGTTGTAATAGAATAAGCAATTTTGTTTTGCTATACTTTTTTGTATTATTGCCTTATTTCTATGTTTGCCGTAAATGAAATCTGAAGGCAAAATTTTGAGAACAAATTTATGATATTGCCTTGAAAAAAATTTTTTTGCCTTGAAAAGTACTTGAAAAGTGCTTGAATTAATTTCTCCCTGAATGGTATGAACCCTGATATTTTTTAGCAAAAATTAATTTTTAATCAAACTACTGTATCGCATTTAACAGTTTATTAAAAATACGAAATGCAACTTGATAGAAAAGTGTAAAGCAAGTTGGATGGGTGGGGGGGGGGGGGCTACGTTCTTAAGTTTTGCTTCACCTCGGAAAATTCCTAGCGGGTAGGGTAAATTCATGTAGGGTAAAGGCACTGCCTTTTACCCTACATGAGACTTAGTCGCTGCTTTCTCCTCAGCGCGAAGAAACCGAGTTGAGAGTTCTTGCGGGGTCAAAATTATCAGTGAAGAACGGAGAATCATACTTGTTCGAATATAAAATCGTTCGAAGGAATCACTCAAAAAAAAAAAAAAAAAACATTCAACAAAAATAGCCCGATTCAGAAGGCAAAGGATTCTCCTTTTGTGGCTCCTACTACGGAAGAGGGAGGGGATAGATAGCGCACCACCCCAAATGGGAGAGGTAGGTCAGAGATTCTCGGCAACCCTGTCCCTTAACGAGTTCTTGGAACTCTGACGTAGCTTGGTCCCCCTTCTCCTATAGGCTCTGATACAGAGAGCAAAGCTATAAATTCATCCATTTAAATGTTACCGTAAAATCCCGAAATTAACCCCCCTATCGATTATACCCCCCTTTTTTGTGAAAAATGAAATCATTTTAAAATCCTGAATATATCCCCCCCCCCTTTTCACCTGAAAAAAATCATCTTCATTTTCCACTCCCTCTAAAAAAAAAAGGATTTTACAGGAAAAGCATTTACAGAGGTTTATTTCTCCAATCAGCGGCCATGTGCAAGTTTTCTTTTCTAAAAAAAAAAAAAAAAACAGAAAGAAAAGAAAACAGAATGATTTGAACAAAAAAGAAAAAAAAATGGTCTCCACAGTTTATTCCTTCCAAAATGTCTAGACTCTTTTTAATGCAAGGGCGCCTGTTTTTTTTTTTTTTTTTTTATTCATAGTATTACAACAGAAATTTATATGACTGTTCTGCTTTTTATTCATTTTGGAAGGAGTATTTTTGTTCTGACTTGAGAAAATGAACAATTTTTAACACGACGCCATTTTGGAAATGAGTTCTTTAAAAAATAGCGCGAAACTTAAAAATAACCTTTTTTAAAGGAGAAATAAAGTAATTGAATTAGTTAACCATCATCAGAAATGTATATTTTACAAAATCAAATAAGAGATTTGTCTCTGTTTGCGTTCGCGAACTTTGCAAAACTCAGTTTTCGAAAATACGATCTTCGTAAGGATTTGGCGGCCGTGATAGCGATTTTTGCTTTTATTCTAAAAAAGAACATTAAAATTTTGCTTCTTTTACTGTAACCTTATTACTTTCAGTACATGATGAATTTTCAAGCGATAAATTATAGGGATTTTGCCAATTAAGGTACAAAATCCTTTCTTTCGAAAAAATGGCGCCCACATGCAATTTATTACTACTAGAAAATTGACAGGTTTTTATTAATTAATTTCTCACTCTTCATTAATATTAACTCTTATTTACTTATTTCTTTTCTGTACTCTAAAATTAATACTACTAAAAACAATTATTTTGGCTCATTTTTCAAAAAAATCTCGATTATAACCCCCTTTCCCCTTCTGAAATTAATATTATGTTTTTATTTATGTAATTATGTTTTTATTTTCTCCGAAGTTTTTTTGGAAAGAGTTCGGGGATGCTCGCCTTGAAATTTTTTCCGAAATTGAAGCTTTAAAAATGCAATTTTAGGCCACCTAAGTCGGTTTTACGGAAAGTAATGGGATTCGGAACTCGACCGGTAATTTTTCGAAACTGAAGTCAAGCAAACGCATTTGTAGGTCATCTTTGATTATGGTAAAGAGAAAGATGAGTTCAGGGATTCTCGTCCCCCCCCCCCTTAAAAATTTAAAGACAAAAAGTTTGACGATCTTTAATGATTTTGGGGGAGAGCGTAAGTCGGGAGCCATCTACTGTAAATTTTTCGATATTTAAAGTCTTAAAACGCAACTTCAGAGTATCATTTTTTGTTTGGGGGGGGGGGGGGGGGGGGGGGGGGGGGATCGGCGCCTCGAGCGCGGAAATTTTTTAGAATCGAAGACTAAAAAACTGTAGGACACCTTTTATCACGCTGTGGAAATGGATGGGTTTAATCACTCCTCCCCAAAAATTTCCCAAATTGAACATCTCAATACGCAATAGGAAACCATCTTTGATGACATCAGGAGAAGGGATTAGATTCGGTAACTCTTCCGTAAATGTTTCCAAGTGGAAGTAATGAAAACAAAATTTTAGATGATTTCAATAATGTTGGAGAAATGCGGAATTGCGCTTTCTGGGAATATTTTCAAAATTGAGTTTAATGAGATGGGGGGCAGGGCTGAAGTCCATGTCACCCCGCGAATTCACAAGAAAGCAATACACAAATGTTTTTAAGTATGATAACATGAAGCAGTTAATGATCACGAACAATAGCTTGAAATCACATAGACATATTGCAAAGTCTAATACAACATAATTCAACTCGAGAACCGAAATGGTGAGCAGCAAGTTCAAGAAATTGGCCTCATATGCTCAACCTTATGTAGTATCGAAATAGCATTTACGGCTCCACATAAGGAAGAAAAATGCTAATGCACGCATTAAAGTAGCATTACGTGCTCTCAGTGTATAATAAACTTTTGCGCTTTTGAATAGTATGTTTAGACACAACAAGGCAATAGCTTTTTCTTTTAGATAGACAGAGACCGATTGCTTGTTTCTCCATCAGCAGTATAATTTCATCACCACCATTAGATATAATAAAAAGGAAAATTTTAATTTTTTTGTTTGGAGATCTTCTCCATTTGGAGCATTTTGAATCGGTAGAGCTCAACGCCTTTGAGTCTGGCGCCCGCACATAAGGACGGCGCGGCCCTGGCAAAGGGGGGGGGGGGGGGGGGTGAGGCAATATCCCATCCTGAAAAGCAGAATTTGTCCTCTTTCGACATGGAACACGACTAAAACTACTCCCTCCCCCATTTAACCATATCTATCTCATATATAAGAAATTGAAGCTGAAAATCTCTTTTTTCACTTCTTCAATGAAAGGAGTTTCCATGTGATAACTGGCCTAAATCAAGGTGGTGCATTGTAAAAAAAAAAAAAAATTAAAATTCGTGGATTAGGCATACTCAATTATGCATCTTCCGTAAAGTTACAAAAAAATTTTTAATGATCTCTAAATGCTCTTCAATAAATATTAATTGTGTTGGAAAGGAAGATAAAGCTGCATGTGCTAAATTTTACTTTGATTGAAATATTTTCTGAGGTGAAACTTCATTTAAAATATTGAATCTTTCGAAGACCCACGTTACTTCGCTGGATATTTTGCAGAATGATACAAAAATTAGACTCTTCAGCGTTAAATGGAACAGAGACATTTTCTAGAAGTGGATTGTTGATTCCAGCAAAGAGCTGAGAAGAAATGGTGAGAAAAAAGGTGGAAGTTTACCAATTTATCAACAATAAGAAAATAATTCCAAATCTAGTCATATTTTATTTAAATTTCAAATATGCGCAAAGATTAATTTTCTTCCTTCCCCCTAATTTATTTATGCAGAAAAAAATAATAAAATTAAAAAAAATAAACACCTGTGAACTTCCAATGAGCTAGAATTTTCTTCTCGTGATTTACTTGATCTTGAATAAATGAGAAGTTCATAGTTTGAAGAGGAAAATTAACTAATCTAATAATGTAAAACTAGGGCAAAAAAAATATAAAAGGTGAAAAAGTTAATAAATATTAGAGTAAGAGAGAAACCAGACCACGTCATAGCTTCCACCGCATGGAGACCGCCTGCTGTTTTGCAATCTCTGATCTACCTACTCGGGGCAATCTCTTCTGAATCACTTTCTTCACGCTACAAATTTTAATAAACGCGCTGGCTGCGTCGCCCGACTTTGCACGGTCTACCTCGAAAATAAAAGTTATATCAAGTGACGCGTGTTGAACAATAGGCTTGAACAAAAAAAAAATCAGTAAAATTTTGTGGCAGATTGCGGAAAAATAACCATAAAAGTAAAAATTTTAAATCCCCTGGTAAGAGGAGAAGCTTGAAAAGCCAGAATTTTATCTGTTCATATTCGAGAAAAAAAAAAAGGCAATATATCTTTCGTTTCAATGTTTTTCTTCACGCTATAACTTTTAATAAAAGCATTGTTGCGGAAAGTTGAGACGAAGCACTGAATAATCATTTAAATGGAGGAAAGTCTTCGAAAAACAGGCATTTTATGTCTAAATGTAAGTAGCAGAATTAATTAATAGTTTTTAATTTATATCTCCATTAATTACTATCGGAGGATGATGCTAAATAGTCAACCATTAAGACGGGAAAATGACGAATCCATTGATACCAGGCTCGATGGTCAGTTTACTGGCGTGCGGGAAAAGTAAATCGGGCATAAATACATAAGTACTCCGTACATACATACGCTCACCTTTTAATTATATAAGATTGTTGCGGAAAGTTGAGATGAAGCACTTAATATGAATGGAGGAAAGCCTTCGAAAAATAGTGATTTTATGTCTAAATCTAAGTGTCATAATTAATATAGTTTTAAATTGATATCTCCGCTAATTATCAGAGGATTATGTTAAATAGAAAAACAATAAGACGGAACAGTTCAGAATTGACTGTACTGAGTCAAAAGGAGAAACTGTCGTTTGAAGTTTTGATACTCCATGTATTTGATTCAGATGCAAGTTTGTCAGAATTTTTTTTCTACTATTTCCTATCTTCCATAAAAACACTGTATTTAAGTCAAATATGTAACAAAGAACCAGGGGTGGGGACTGTCGCAAATGACTTTTCAGCGCTCCCCTCCATTTTGTTTACCTCTTAAAATTATTGAACCCCCTTCACGCTCGGGCCAACAGGTGTCCTCCCCCCCCCGCGCACGCCCCTGCAAAGAACCACAGGGTGACCGTAACTAATTTTTATAAAAAGTACTAGCTATACCCGACGCGCGTTGCTACGCCAACAAAAAAATACATCATTATACTGATTTTCATGATAATCGGTTGAACGGGGCAGAAGTTGCTACTCTGCAGGGCCACCTGGTGGCGAGTGGCTTCAATGAGCATATTATGCGCTCATTGAAATATACATATGGAAAGGAAAAATACATATATAAAGCAATTTTCATAATAATCGGTCCAGGTATCAAGTGAAGCCGTGACTATACTCAAATTTTGTACTCACGCAGTTTGCAAGATCAATCCATCGCTAAAAATATCAAATAGAAAAGTTTAAAATCCCCCCCGTTGCATGAAAGGCCATAAAACAATAAAGAAAGAATTTATTTGTTCAAACTCAAGAAAAATGGAAATTCTTATCAATGAGATCTTTCACGCGAATTCATTTCTGCAGCCGATCATTTTATTCGTATTTATCCAATGGATTGTGACTTAAATTGGAATAAAAAAGGAACGATCGATCGGATTTTTTTCCAACTGGTCTATAAACATTCCCAGTACAAAAAAATAACAAAAGGTGAAAGTTTCAGCCAAATCTGCCGGGTAGTTTTTGAGTTCATGGATGACATACAGACAAACATTCATTTTCATATATATAGATAGATACGACTTTAGTGCTCAGCCGGCAGAGAAGCTACAAGTAATAACATACCATAATAAAATGTAAAATACAAAGTCAAGAACAATCTAAATTATCACTATTCAAAAGTAATGTCTAACATGGCTCGCCGATATGCAGTGGCTCCCAAAAGTGTTCGTACACCTTGAAATTTTGTGGTAAAACCAAAATAACGCAAAGCTGAGTTCGAATATGAAGTCCAATTTTTTTTCACACCATTCCTATGCCATTCTGAAAAAAACCTAGTAGTTTTTTTTTCAAAATATTGCCAGATTTTATTTTTGAAATTTGTCAAAAAACGAAGAGACAAAGAAAAAATACGCCACAAAAGTCATCGTACACTGAAATATTTTTGAATAAATTGATGATTAAAATTATCATATGTGGTTTTTTTGTTATTTTTGTATTGTAATGACACTATAAAGTCATTTGCCTTTAATTTTTTGTTTATTTATTCCCTAATATTCTGTTTATTATTTTTAAATGGTAGCTATAAGTAGAAAACAACAAACACACGATTCGAAATTTGATTTTTTCCCCTCACAGTAGACATAAATTGGTTTAAAATGTCTCTAAATTAGTTAATTTATACCATTCTATAGTAAGTGCTTAAAAAAATTATTAAAGACAAGAATCGGATCGAAAAACAAGGTAAGAAAAGGTCAACTGGCAAAGTTAACAAAAGTCTGATCGGAGGTTTACAGTTAAAAAAATTATGAAAAATACACATTTGTGTGCTGGAAAAGTTTCTGCAAGAATTGAATGAAACATTTTATGTTTAATTTTCACCTAAAATTGTTCGTCAAGTTCTCTGATGAGCGGGATCTCTTCATGCAGAAATTTTCTTGTTCGTGAGAAAAACAGTAAGCTTACGCTTTCCGTCGTAAAATCAATGATAAATAAGCTCAAAACGTTTATGGAACAACTTCTTACTTATAGAGGAAAATAAATTCAATATTTTAGGTTAAATTGTTGTATATCTGTCAATAGAAGAAAAAATTAGGAATTTAATCTTAAGAACCTAGTTGGATCACTTAATCAGGACGGTGAAAGTGTTCTTGTGTGAGGGTGCATAAGTGCATCAGGACTTCGGAATTTAGAATTTTTAGAAGAAAATAATGAATCATGCTGTTCATTTAAAATATTTTTAAAACTATAATTTTAAACTATTAGCCCAAATTTTGGTAATCGGAAATAACTTTGTTTTTTTTCAATATAACGATAAGAAGTTCACGTTTGCGTTTGATGTCTCAAAAATTGTCCTTTAAAATTAGAAATATCTCCTAAATTGCCAGAGTTCAAACTTTAATGTAACATATTTAGAGATATTTGGAGGCTAGATTACAAATATACAGCTCTGAAACGAAAATAGAGCTAGAAAACAGTAAAAACTCGAAGTGTGGTTGAACACTTACTCAGAAATTGCATAAAAAAAGAAACAAAAAAAACAATGAAATCTATTCCCACACTTTTAAAAGCTGTTATTGATACTGTATGATATTCTACTAAATAATAATTTTTGTAAAAAGTTAGATTATTCGCTAATATTTTGACATTTTATCAAAGTGTACGAAGACTTTTGTGAGAATAAAAATTTCCCGGCACTTTTTTTGGTTTTTTGATTTTTAAACAATTAAGTTTTTAATGTTTTATTAAAAAATTTTCACGTAGTTTTGTTAAAAATAGATCATAGATCTTGCAATTAAATACCTATTCCGAAATATTAATTTTAACCAATGCATGGGGCCTTTTTCATTGAAAGTCGTAGGTGTACGAACACTTTTGGGGAGCCACTTGCATATATCCGATATTTATTTTTTAAATATCATTGATATAGCAGTGTAAAAGTAGCTCGGAAGAAAAAAGAGTAAAACAGCTAATGCTAAATTGAACACAATTCAAATTGATAAAAAAATAAAAATGATATGTTAGGTTAATTTATGAAATAAACCCTAATTTTAAGTCTATATATTGTTATAAATAATATGAAAAAATAATGAGTGATTTGAGGATAAATTTACCATTTTGGAAGACTTTAGTTTAAGCAGACTGAAAATATCGGATATATATCAAAATATCGGACCCTGATGACAAACAAGTCACACAAAAAACCTTAATAATCAATATTAAAAAAAAAGAGATTTGACAATTTTTTAAGACGATTGAAATTCTTTTTCATCAAAAGAAGTTTCTATGTCCTAAAGGTAACAAAATGAGAGGGTGCCCTCCTACTTTTAACACTAGAATGACGACGGTCTCCCTTTACCTAGAAATAAAGGCGGGAGCCATTTTAGGTCCCGAAAAGAAAGAAATCTGCATAGTTCCCTAAATAATGTGGTACATTTGTAGTTAAAAATAAATAGATTTATAATAAATGTCGTTTATTTAAGGGATGCAGAGATTTTAAGGATGTATACCGAAGCATTTAAAAAAGGTTTAAAAAACCCTTGAAACAACCAGCGCTGTTTCATTTGCATTCAGTAACTAGATGTTATTGCTCCTTTTATTTGGAAAAACATTATTCTAGTGTTTAAAAAAAGACACCCCCCGCATGCAAGAAAAACCCATTTTTAAATTATTTGGAAAAAAAAAAAGTGCACTTACGCTTTGGCATTCTGCTGATAGTTCTTGAAAACTATAAAATCACTGGGAATCATAGAAGCACGATCGTCCAACTTAGTCGGATTATAACTTTGAAACTGACGCCCCAGAGAATTCATCGATTCCCAACTCTCGAACAGGGTTGTACACTCGAAAAGGTTTGAAAATAGCCAAAGCACTACTTAAAATCCGCCAAAAAAAAGAAACAGACATCTTTGATTTAAAAGCTTCAACTGCTTGAAACCCACTTAATATACTAATTAATATAGAATAGCTCATTTCCCTATTTCCGCGTTCATATTTTAGAGGTTACACCAATAATTAATTACTTTCGTATTCTTTCACTCCGCCCTCCGAATGTGATTTTTCAAGAAAAGCCAAATTGGCAATTATTTGCCAAATAAAGTGACCCTTTCCTACTCGCCGAGCTACTTGGCGATAGCGCTTTTTCTCTTCCCCCCTCCCCTCTCTCTTTTTTCTATCCAATAGGAATCTTCAGCAAGATTGGTTACGATTATTTTTAACCCCCTGCACACAAAGGAAGGGAGTTATAAGTTTGACGTGTCTATTATCTGTGTATCTGTCTGTCTGTCTGTCGTAGTCTAGCGCAAACGGATGGACCGATTTTGAAAAAAAAAAAAAATTGTTCCAAAGGAGAGTTCATCGAGAGTGTGTTCTTAGCTAGATTGCGTCTTCGGATGACATAACGAAGATATTAATTAAAAACCTCCAAAAGGTTTTTCCGCGATTTTTGCAGTGAAAATATAGTTAAAAATTTTTAAATTTAATACCAAAATAAAGAGAATTTCTTCCGCGTCTGATGCAATGTGTTTGGAACTTCATGTTTCATAGAATTCGAACTATAACGTTTTTCTAAAGCAGATTTTAATAACGCCCTAGCCATTATTCACGCGATTGATCACCGAATTCACTGTTGGCCGACAAAAGCAATGATTTAAAATTATCTGTTGCCAGTTTATATTTAACAGCAAATAAAGTACTTGACATTGATTTTTAATAGCATAAGGCTTTTGAAAGCATTTCCAATTTTCCCCTCTTGATTCGTACGGTTGCGACTCAGTCGGGAGTTTTTTAATTTTTTATTTTATCGTTGCTTGTTCGCTTATAATAAGGACGTGTGTGACTGAAAGTAACTGGACTAACTATGTAACTATGGACTAACAGGATTTTTGCACTCTGTATATATTTTTATTTATCTGTACTGAAGATTCTTGCTTTTTTTTAAATATATTTGTTTATTATTATTATTATTATTATTTTTTTTTTTTTTTTTGAGCAATCACGTTTGCTTATTGTTCCCACTTGACACTTTTGATGTGCTATCATTTTATTTTCCCGCCAGCACCACCGGCTTTCACGATGCTGCTCCTATACCGAAAACCGTCTCCAGGTTGCGTCAATATGCTACACACACAAGCATACCTACACACACATATACACAGACATATATACACACACACACACGCGCATACATACAGACACCTAAGCATGCCCATACACCTACACACAACTGCCCACACTCTTCACACTCATGCCTACACACAACTACCCACCACACTCATGCCTGCACACAGACACAAACACACATGCCTACACATACCCCCAACACACATACCCCCCACACACACCTAAACACACATGCCTACAATACACACACACACACACACGTGATTGCGAAAAACATAATTTGAATTCAAGAGGTCAAAATTCAAATTAATGTGTTTTTTTCTTCTTGCTAATTTAAAAAAAAAAAAAAAACGGGACATTTGTGTGTCCCGGCGCAATGTGTGGGGATAGCAGGACAAGCTGTCTGAAAACGGGACGCATGTCGCTTAAATATGCAGTAAATTACGAACATTACAAAGGAATGGATTATACAGAGAAACACTTCGCTAAGTGAATGCACATTTGTGCAGTTGAACTTTATTGGAAAAACTTCATTATAGGTATCTCTTTAAAATGGGGTTGATTTCATCAAAAGTACTACTTTTAGACACTGAAGTTGATAGAATGAGCTAAGAAAAGAGCAAAGCATGGAGCGAGATAAATCTTTTGTTTTCGAAACGTTTAATAATTAATTTTTTAAAATATCCGATTTTTCAAACAAGACATAGTCTTTATGACGTCACAAATGGTGAACTTTGGCGCTTACTCTACAGGCGAACTGAATGCTGACGCTTGCTGTCTACCGCGTTTCCAGCTTATCAGGGCCGCAGAGAGCCAAGGCGGGCCCCTCTTGTCCCCCCCCCCCCCCCAAAAAAAAGAAGAAGCAAAATAACGGGAGAAAAGAAGGGAAAAGAGGGGGAAGAAAAAAAAAAAGAAATTAAGGAAGACACAACAAGTAGACAGAAAAATTTTAAAAAAAATGAAAACCGCTTACTAGAAAACAATTAACTCTTATTTTATGTGCCACAACAGTAAATACCAGAAAAGAAGATTTTACTTCATATTTACGTTTTCGCTTATTCGTAGTTTTTCCTTCCCTTTTTCTTTCTTCCCTTCCTTTTTTTTCCTTTCTTCATTTTTCATTCTTTCTTTTTTTTTTTTTTTTCTTCGCGTCAGCGTCGCCGGGTCTCCCTAAGGCCCGGGTCCTCTAGTTTCCCACTAGGCTGACAAGGCCTCTTGGGGGGCCAGCAGCTTATGATAATTCGGAAACGAATTAAATATTGCACTCTCTCTACTCTTGCTATCAACCCTATTGTTGCCAGTACATGTGAGTAAAGATGCGAATTTAATATTGCGTTCTGCGCTAATGGCATCAGTGAATGGCATTTTAGTATGTGTGATGTCATGTGCGGAAGCGAAAAAAATGAAATTGAATTTGTACAACCGATTGAAACAATTGTTTTAAAATATCAAACATTGTCAAATTATTTTTAAAAAATGGTCAGATCCTATGTTTTTAAAACATGCTCTTTCAGAAAGAAAAATTATCTACTTTCAAAGTTTCGGGCGTGTTGTAGTTTGAGCAGTGGTTTCAAAACTATGAGTTTTATGACATCTGGTTGGTCATTTACGATAATATGAGTCAGTGGCGTCGCCAGAGGCAAATTTCCCAATAGGCAGAGTAGGGCAATTTTTTTAAGGGCGGCAAATTTTGCTTTAATCTAATTTTTTTTAATTATATTATTTTTCTTTACTAATAATAAAGCTCAATGTCTGGATGTCTAGATGTCCGGATGTCTGTGACGCGCATAGCGCCCAGACCGTTCGACCGATTTTCATGAAATTTGGCACAAAGTTAGTTTGTAGCATGGGGGTGTGTACCTCGAAGCGATTTTTCGAAAATTCCATGTGGTTCTTTTTCTGTTCCAATTTTAAGAACAAAACTATGATAAATTACGAAATTATCCTAACGTGGAACCGTAACATGGGCACGAGCCAATTGACGAGATACGAAATGATCATCAACGTGGAACTGTAACGTGGGTACAAGCCAATTGGCGAGAAAATTCACCATACATTATTTGTAAATATACAGGCGAACCAAAAGACCGTTTAATTTTCTATTACGGGCAAAGCCGTGCGGGGTGCCACTAGTTGAAAATAAAACATCAGTTCTTTTTTAATTTTTCCGCAAAAACAGCGACATCACTGATCCGTCATCGGACTTGGCCGTGTCATTGTCGAAACCACAGAAAATGCGGTGTGACAGACTTCCGGTAATGGGTAATCGGCTTCATTTTTAGCTTGCGGCAGGGACGGAGAACACCCCCTATGGAAAACACACACTTTGATCCGTGCCTTCCAATTCCGGAGCGCATCAAGAAGAGGGCCTTAGGTAAAAACATCTGGTTTTTCTTAAAAAAGACTTGTGCACGTCCGCCCTGGCACGAATCTCAACTGGAGTTTGTTGTAAAAGATGAATTCTTACAATACAACAAAAATGGAGAAGTAATGAAACAAGATTTCAACGATTATATGCAAGACAATACTAATGCAGATATTTTCGCTACGGATGGATCGAAAATGAACAACAAAGTAGGTTTCGGAATTGTAAAACAACAGCAATGAAATCATAAGGAAGATAAAAATTCCAGACATATGTTCTATCTTTACAGCCGAATTAACAGCTATCTACTATCTAGCTAAATTCCTAATAAGCAACATGAAATCAACCATTATATTAACAGACAGCTTAAGCGTAATTAAAGCAATTCAAAACAAAAAGAGAAAAGAAGACAATTCAATTACGGCAACTAGAAACATCCTAAATATTTTAGCAGACAAAAATAATATCAAAGTCGTATGGGTCCCCAGTCATACTGGAATTCAACTAAATGAACAAGCCGACCTACTAGCAAAAGAAGCAACAAGCCAGGACTATACCCCAAAAATTCAATGCTCCACGTGGAAAGACTGTCAAAACAAAATCAAAACTGACTTAAAAAATGAAAGAGAAAGCAAGTGGAAAGAAAGCAAGTATTTTCTAAAATTCAAGGAAAGACAGCTTCCCCTCAAGAATAAAATCAATATGCCGAAATAGAAGAGAAGAAATTCTGCTAAACAGACTAATCACCGATTGCTACATTACTCAAGAAAAACTTTTTCGTATGAAAATTGAATCATCACCAATGTGTTCTCACTGTAAAGTGACAAATACAGTTAGTCATCGTATTCAACAATGCAGTAATTTTCGCAGGGCAAGAAACAATTTGCTTAACATTATCCCTCCTGAATTTTCTCATTTGACAACTAATTTTCTGGATTCGCAACTTTTATTCGCTGGACGGCGTTCCGTCTGCGATTTTGTCCTTTTTTGTTTGATTTTTTTTTTTTTTTTTTTTTTTTGTGTCTCCTCCGTCACCTTAAAGCTCCACCTGTTGACGCAAATAAAAACTTTAAAGTACAGCTAGATGGCTCATCGAATAGGAATAGGAATAGGACTTGTGCACGTGCAGCAGTGGAAGAGCTGAGTGACCATTTTTATCTCCTCCTGCGTTTATTAGAAAGAGTACTATTTTATTCCTCTTATAACCCTTCAAAGTGTTCATCACGAAACATTTGGAAAGTAGTTTGGGATTATTACTTCCGCTTAGTAAGTTAGTTAAAACCTACTCCGTTTAGAAAAGCTTAAATACTGTTCTGTCCATAATTTGTAGAAACCTTTTATTCAGGGCCTGATTAACGCACGGTCCGGCGGGTCAGTGGACCTGGGCACCATAAATTTAGGAGCACTAAAATAGCTTAAATTAACTTAATTCCTTCCTTTTCAGCTTTGAAAAGAATCAAAAATCGTTTGAGAAGCCGCGTTTCTCAGGATAATTTACAGGCGTTTTTCTTATCGACCATTGAAAATTCTGTGACACCAAAACTAGATTTCGATGATGTGATCGTCGCATTTGCCTCTGTTAAAGCCAGAAAGAAGCCTATTTACAGTTTGATGTCAGAATTACTTTTTTTTTTTTTTTGCTATTTTTGTAGTTTAAATTGTTTTTTAATTCATTTTCACCTTGAGGTAAGACAATTTTAACTATGATTAGTATGGGGACTATCAAGCGTTTGGTATTCAAATCCCAGGTTTTTGTAGTAATGTGTAGGTTTCTAGTGCATTAGGTTTCTAGTACGAAACATTAACTTTGAAATTGTGCTGATTTTCTCATTGTGGGGCACAAATTTTTTTCTCAGGACCTGGGCACCAGTTTGTTTTGATCGGGCCCTGCATTTATTTGTAGAATGAATCAAAACATTTTTTAATTGGTTAATATGTATTGTTTGTATACTGTAGATGGGGACGCTTGAAAGCGCCACAATTTGATTGTTTTAATGAATGTCGGACAGAACGTCCAATATTTGAATATTGAAAAAGAAAGTAAGTAAACCGAAAGATTTTGAATTGACGGTGTTTTTTATTGCTCGGCTAATTATGTTCGGTTATTTTGTTAACGAAAAAATGAACTAAATTCTGTTTTTGTCACCTTAAATGCCGTTGTCACAGTCTTATGAAAGTGTTTAAAATCGAATGCAAAATTTCAGACGTACAAATATTAAAAGGCAGAATATAATTGTAATAAATAGTTTTTGAAATCTTTTCAAACGAACGAAAAAGATTTAAAAAAAAAGTCTCTAAGCCTTGTGCAGATTTAAAGCCCCATCGAGATTCAACATGACTTACAGATTGCCCGAAAGGTTTCTGATTGCGAATTTTAATAGTAATCAAAATACTTGCAATATTTAAAAGGAAAAACATGGGACGCATGTACTAAATCACTATAAGAAGTATTAAAAGTACATACATGTACATATGTGTATATATTTTAACGAAAATAAAGTCATTGGTGATTTCGCGTTTAGAATATCTTGTAAATTTACTATTAACAGAACCGAAATTTGATTACAATATATATTCAAATATTTCGCGAGTCTTAAATTTTCTCTATTACGATGGGCTCGTGAAAATTAAAGCCTTGTGAAACAAAGAGTGCTTTTTAGTATTTAAATTGGCCTTGGATAAATCACGTAAGTGGAGGGGGGCGGCGGATTTCAAATCTGCCTAGGGGCGACATGTAATTAAATTCGGCGCTGCCCCTTGTTCAAGCATATCACCAAGAATCATAACCTTTTTTTTTTTAATCAGAAACTTTCTTTTTTTTCCCCATCTTCACAAACTTAAGATGAAGGTGACATTATATTTCATCAACTTTAATATTTAGAATGAAAAAAATGAACAAATGAAAGTTGCCGAGTAGTAAGTTGATGCACTAACAACGCGATGTTTTCTATGGGAACTTTCGCTGTCAGTGATGCTTAAAGGAATGTTATAACATTAACGAAATCAATATTTAGTAGCTCATAACGAAGCCGATCATTCTTATAAAAAAATCTCGTCTTGTGGACGAAAAACTCGCGTTAGCTCTAAAATACGTCGTGATCTGCAAGTGAAAAATTCACGTTATAGCCATTTCGCGCAAGTCAAATCGCGTTGAAGCGGGAGTCGACTGTACATCAAAACGAAGATCTAAGTAAAATTGGGAAATTCGTATATCTGAAAACATAGCTTGTTGGTCCGGTAAGTAATGTAATAGTTTCATTAGAATTAAGTGAAAAGAATTTTGATGAGAGTGGAAAAGGAAAGATTTGGGGAGAAAAGATGTTATGATTAATCCATTTATGAATACATTGTTTAATTTGGAACCAGTAGAAGGTTCAAACGATGTTAAAGCGTTAAGAAGGTCACGTGGTGTAATTGAACATTTTTACAGTTAAACCTGTAAAATTGACCACCCTTGTAAGTTGATCCGCATTTTTCAGGTACAGAATGAGTATTACATCATGTAAATAAACCTCTATAAGTTGGCCGCCTGTTTAAAATGGCCACTAAATTAGTGCACCGCAAGTGATCAACTAACACAGGTTTCACATTCCAAATTTGGAAGCACAAGGAGTTACAAAAGGTTCCTTCGGTCAGTCAGGGGTGCCCCCCCCCCCCAGTTCAATGGTGCAAATCCCTCCCCCCCCCAAAAAAAAAATCTCAATCCTCTTTCTCTTTTTTATTTTTTATTTTTAGCTGTGTTTTTATATTTGATTTATTTAAAATGAAATTTTATTAATCTATTTTTAAAAATATTTTATTTTTTTATTTATTTTTTAAATAGTATTATTATTTAATTAGAAAGTTCTGTACTGCACCCATAACATACACACAACAACTAATAAATAAATGAAATAATATATGAACAGAATAAAAAAATAAAATAAATAATTCAATTTAAAAATAAATCAAAAAATGAATTTAAATAAATAAATTTTAAAAAATTTAAATTCCCCCCAAAAAATTTATGGCGCGACTTGCGCCATACCCCCCCCCCCTTGTGGGACCCCTGTCGGTCAGTTATTAAAATCTTTCCCATTCGTTCTGAAGTTAAATAGGCAGAAAAAAGCTATTAAAGAAAGAAATGTCACGGATTTGTTAGAATTTTCAAGAACTGAGATTGCACGTCGCGAATAGTCGAATTTGGTGACGCAGGAGCAAAAAAACACCTTTCTTCCACGTTTCGATCGAGCAAAATGGGATAATAAAAGATTGTTTAAAAATGTATCCGCGGCTGCCAGTTTGAATACTGTTGATAAAGGGGGCGTTCCCGAAAGTTTACAAGTATTTTTTTTTTCTGAAAGAGCATGCTTAAAAACATAGGATGTAACCATTTTTTTAAAAATAATTTGACAAAGTTTAAGATTTGAAGCGACTCATTTTAATCGGTGCGCAGATTCAATTTCCTTTTTTTTCACTTCTGCATATGACATCACAAGTGAAGAAATGCCATTCACTGATGCCATTAGAGCAGAGCGTAATATTTAATTCGCTTCATTACTCGCGTGTACTTGCAAAGATAGGGTTGATAGCAATCGTAGGACGCAATATTTAATTCGCTTCTGAATTATCATAACCCGGAAATGCGGTAGACTGTAAGCGTAAACATTCAGAGCGCCAGTGGATTGTGCGCCAAAGTTAAATACTTTTGACGTCATAAAGATCACGCCTTATTTGAAAAATCGGACATTTTAAAGAATTAATTAAAAATTAAACATTTTGAAAATAAAAGATTTTTTCCTAGCTCCATGTTTTTTTTTTTTTTTGTTTGATTTTTTTTTTTTTTTTTTTTGTTCATTCTATCAACTTCAGTGACTAAAAGTAGTATTTTTGACTGATGGAAGCAACTCCATTGTGCATACGCTTACTGTGATAAGTCTCATAATCCATTTTCTTGCGATAAAAAGAGGGAAAATACAAAAATTAAGAAATGAAAATCGGTGCTTTGTTTTCGACAATTTCACAATGGAAAATTTTGTAGGAATAAAAGTAATTGTTTAAAATTAAAGTAACTGTTTCTAGAGTACTCATCATGAGTCAATAAAAATAACGCAAACAGAAATAAAATGAGACCGGCCTCAACTCAAAATGCGAAAGAATTAGAAATGAAGCCGCGAACTTCAACCGATGAAAACCAATATCTCCACCAATGATCACAGCAAGAAAAGTGCTTTGTGAGAAATATGTTCAGCACCAGCTTGTTTTGAGGGCAAACCCCGAATTAACTAGTATACTCCCGATTATCCGTGTTAATCACAGGGCGGCGTAGCACGGATAATCGAAAAACACGGATAATCCGAAAAATCAATTAAGGACTATGCATGGTAACTATTTAAGGAGAAATTAGAAAAAACTAAATACTCACACAAACCAAGAACTTTTCTTCGAAATGTATTGCTAAAAAAAAATCCGCGATACATTTTTTTTTGTTTGTTTGTTTAAATTGTTGGCGTATGTCCGTATGAATTTTTCTTACTGCAATTATTTCTCCGTAATCGTAACCTCTTTCACTCATGAAATCCAATAAATGTTCCGCAGATTTTAGAGCAGTAGAATGCGAAATTGTATAATCTTCATGTTCTTTATCTTTGTTTTCGGTATAATCTCTTGCGTTTGATTCAGTAACAAGTTCAATGATATTTTCGTCAGTTAGACATTGAAATTCTGATTCACATTCGTCGCTTTTAAACCACTCCTGGACATTTTCAGCGTCAACTGATTCGAAACCTTCGATTTCTTTAACTTCCTCAATGATGTTATCGATATTATCGGTAACATCATCGAAGTTTTAGAAAAGTGTGATTTCGAAATGATGCACGGATAATCCGCAAACCGGATAATCCGCACACGGATAATCGGGAGTATACTGTAATTTAATTCTTGATGTGGATCAACTTGGAGCTTTATTCATGTAAATTTAGAAAATAAATTTTGTGAATTACTGGTGAAGAAAGACTTTCCGTTTTTTCTTTCGGAATGAAGCGAGCGACGCCTAAAACTTAATTAACATGCCATTGTGGAATTCTTCATTTCTGACAGAAAGCAGAAACGGAAAATAAAATACGGTGTCACAATAACAGCTGCAGTTTCCGACCCCTGAAGTAGCCACGTGCGAAATGGAAGTTTTGAGATTCTCACAGGCATAGATCACTACTGGCAAGCAGTAAAAGGGGAGGGGAGAAAGTACAGTACAGAGGGGTAAAAGTACAGATAAGGAGTGATTCGTAGGCAGTTTCAACTTTGTTTGGAGGGATCCCAGTTCCAATTGAAAATGAGGACGGCAGGTTTCAAGATCAAGTGAAAGAGGAGCATAAAAGTTATTGCTGACAGATCCCGCCCACCCGTTAAAGGATCTGCTGAGGCCTTAGAGAAGATAACCTTCACGCAGAGGTCATGACCAGGGAGCTAGGGAAAGTCGTAAACACCCTTCATTTAAAGCGCAAAACAGTTAAATTCAACACCATACGCACGTGTCTTATTTTCGCCTGCTCCTTGCTCTCCGCGCCTCAAAACAGAGAGAGAGAGAGAGAGATGAGATTGGGGTGAAATGCGATACAATGTGATTTATTGACGGTTTTCTTTCAACTTCGCTGGGCTTCGTGCAGTGACGGATCCAGACGAGCCATGGCCGTATCCAGAGGGGGGGCCTGACGGGCCCGGGCCCCCCCCCCCGAAACCCGAAATGTTTTGTACCATAAACAGAAGAATGTTTTCTTTCTTTTTTTTTTTTTTTAAATTCCTATTGTCAGAAAAGGAAAATTACAATTTTTTTTAATTCTTAATTTTGCTACTATTCAAAATTTATAATATTTTGAAGAAATACAGAAAAAGCAGTTCTAGTTCTCATTACCTGCAAGGCACGCTTGAAATTTAGACCTTTAATTAGGACTTTGTCAGTTCGGTAGTGACCTGTGCACTTCCTCCTCCAGAGGCGTGCACAGAAATTTTGGGGTTGTCACAAATGCTTTTTTTGGCCCCCCTCCATATTGTTTACCAATATTTCAACCCTAGGTTTAAAAATATTGGGCCCCATTTAAGCTCAGGCCCGGGACAACAGTGTCCCTTCTCCCCTCTGTGCACGACCCTGCCCTCCTCCCCCTAAAACTCTTATAAAACACACTGTACTGATTTCGAGCCGGGGACTCCCCAAAGGCTGGCCCCTAGTTTCCGATTAGGCGAGTATCTTGTTACCAAGATGTGCCAAATTCAGCTCCTTGATACATCCTGAGTAAAAAATGCAAAAATCACGATTCTCGCGTTTTTGTAGCATAATTTTCAAGATCATTTTTGTGACTGATATGTTTCTTGTCTTGCATTTATTTAATGCCGAATTCAGTGTCATGGAAGTTCTTTTGTTATTGCTTGTTTTTTTTCTTACTTCTACTACATACTGTTAATACCTTAAGTAAGAGAAAAAAATAACACTTACTCTACTCTCTTTCATTTTCTGCACTACTTGTGATTGAAAAAAAGTCGTTTCTAAAAATATTTCGTTGCATTTATTTTTAACTTAAAACGGGTGTGTCTTACAAAGTTATAATCGTTTTGTAAGACTGTGCAATCAACTTCTGAAAAATGTAAATAAAGAGCTTCAAATAATTTCAACTCTTCGAGAGTCTTTGAAACTAATTTAGTTTTTGAAATTCCTTGAAAAGTTCTTCAATTTGTATCTTATCAAGAAAATAAAGTATGAATTGTCCAAATGGCTAGAATATTACTCTTCCGTTCTTATTTTCTGAATGTTTACACCATTTCTTTTAAACTGTTTTGTACAATTTTCATACTGTAGGGCATTTAATGGAAAAAAAAATGGGAGTAGGGGGAGTGATCAAAAACAAACTTCACTAAAAGCCGATATTAGCAGATGGCGGGGTGCTTCTCTTTTCTCTTCTCTCGTTTTTCCTCTCTGTCCATTAAGTTCCATGATTTGTCGAGCAAGCAATTTTTATTTTGTTTGATCTTGATTTGCAAAAGAATGTATAACTTTTAAAAGACTTTGTTTGCATATTTTTTTTTCATATTTTTTTAGTCTCAATTACCTAATATAAGGCCTCAAAATACAGATTTTTTTTCAAAACTTTCTCGGGGGAAAAACCCCCTGGACCCCCTGAAACTATGGATGTTCTGCATCCGACTTAAAGGGACACTCTCCTGTTATCCTTACCACTACAAGGTGAATAAGAAAAATAAAAAGAAATTAAAATAACAACAGTCCAAACAGTGGAATCATTAAAAATCGAGACAAAAAGTCTTCTATGTTAACATTTTTATGCGTTTGGTGTGTCTATATATACTATATGTGTGTGTGTGTTAGGGCGGAGTGCTAATCCGGGACCCTCCCGAAAAAAATTTCTGGATACGGCCTTGAGACGAGCCTGTTGGGAGGGCCGAATGAGTAATGAATTATAGGGGGTGGAGGGGGTGGCTAATGAAAATAATTTTTTTTTAAAAATTTAAGAACTGAAACATGACGTGTTTTTTTTTTTTTTTTTTTGAAAAGTGTATTGATTAACATAGTTTAAATTAAAGTTGTTTCGACTGCTGAGAATAAAAAGTGAAAAAAAAAAAAGAAGGAAGAACATCTACTAATATTCTTGATCCATTATATTTATATAGAACTGGAGAATATTCAGTGTCCTAGTCGCATACTTCTCACCAAGTGCCCGGACATCAGCTCTTGGCGCGTCGGCTAGCTTCAGCAAAAAAGTGAAAGAGAAAAAAAATAGGTACAAAAATTTTGCTAAGGATGGTTATACATGCCCGGCGTTGCCTGGGTCAGTAATAATTGTGAGAAACAATTGCCACTTTCATTTGTTTTCTGTTTTAATTGAAAGGGCTCAAAACACCCCGCTTCGTGTGATTCAAAACCGAACTTCTTCCCTATCCATGAAAGCAAAATAGCAATAAGTTTAAAGAACGAAACAGTATGTTCAGTTAGAAACGAAAGCACGACATTTAAGCATATACAAGATTGAAGAATATCCAAAATATGAAATTTCACTTGTTTAAAAAGATTTATTAGTTAATTTTTTTTTTTTGAACTTAGTCTAAAGCTTTTTCAATATGGCTATTGAAATACAAACGGTTTTAAAAAAATTTAGCGGCCCGTAATCCCACTACTTGCCTTAGTTATTTTGTGAATATTTCAATTATCGTGAGTTCTTGGTGCGATTTAAAATGTTACCGAATTTGTACTAATTGTTTTGGGATACCTTGGATAATCCCCCCCCCCCTCCCTACTTTGTAAAACTGCCTGTTACTAATTTTCGTCAATGAGATATTGTCGCCAAATGCTGAAATATTTTTCTGACCATAAAATGATGCTAACACTTCCTATTTTCTAACTATTGACAAAATCAATTGTCTTTTTACTTAGTCCCGGTATCGATTATTGGCATAGATAAGGATAAAAATCTTAAGAAAAAGCAATAAATTTTATGCTTGCTCCAGAGAAGATTTGATTCAAAATTTTCATCATGATTACTATTAATATTGCTGTTGTAAGGCAACGATATTTTGTAACAATGGTTTTTATATTTGATCATTTAATGGGGAAATTACATGACATTGACTGTTTCCGTCATAACTTTTTTGAACTAAGTTTTTTTAGGAATAAATTATAGGTTTGGTTGCTTCCTGATAATGTAGCTAGCTATTGTGAAAAAATGGTTAAAATAGGTCCAGCAGTTTTTGAAGATTACCCCGGATTACTTACATACAGAAATAGCTATTTATGTATATTAATAATATAGCTATATGCAGAGCTGCCAACTATTGAAAATCTAAATTCGTAGCAGAGTTTTGCGCGGGGGGGGGGGGGAAACGAAGCGTTTTATAGCAAATGAATGAGTTGAGTTAATGTATAGTAATGAATAAGTTACGTTAGTATAATCTAGAAAGTACCCCCCCCCTATTTTCAAAACCAAACTGATAAATTTAAGGTGGAGGGGGGGGGAGGTAATTATCATGATTTTTTCAAAGTTGTTTTTAGCTAAGTTTTGCAAATATTTTTGCAACTTGTTTTCCACAGACTCATGAGCATAATACTAGAGCGCAGTTGCAATCTCTGAATGTTGTAACTGACCTTTCCGGTGTTTGCTTGCAATTCCATCTTAGCTCTGGCCATGGGGCGGTAATTTGTAACTTTATATCCAACTGAGGTGCATATAGTGTTTTCAGACCGTTAAAATGTTCGCGAAATTATTTATATTCTTCAGTATACTATATTAGTTTATTTTAAGTAAAAAGCCGTATTTAAAGTCCTAAATTTTTTGGGTGAGGGACCCCTTGTAGAGAAAATTTCATATTGTTTAAACAGGGGTGTCTGCCCCTCTAAGAACGATGCCCCCCCCCCCAGGGCCTGATTAAGGTATCGGGGGGCCCTACACCAAACAGTTTTTCGGAGGCTCCCCTGGAGCTAAACCATGCATTTTTTAATCAATTGGGGACCTCTTAAAATCGAGGACCCTAGGCCACGGCTTAGAAAGCCTGTTCAGTAATCTGGTCCTGCTCCCCCCCCCCCCCCCCCGAGATTGAGAGTACCCGCAAAAACGACGAAAAAGAACCTTCAAAACAATGACTCCCCACTTGGACCAAGAGTAGCGCCCCCCCCCCCTGCTCGAGTTTAAAGGGTGTCCCAAAATTAACGCAAGATTTGAATTTGCCACCATTTTTTCCATAAATTGTTTGCAGTCATGAAAAAAGAATAATTTGACAGTTGAGAGTTTAGGGTTAGTAAAAATGGGGTGTTATTGTACTATACAGCTAGAGAGAGTGAAACATTTCAATGACTGCATGAGGCATTTCTGGTCATTTCGGTGATCAGAATTGGCACCCTAGATCGTGTGATTTAACATTTTTAAATTTCTTCTTATGGGGTTATTTGAATTCAAAGGTCTATGTCAACAAGCCCAAAACCACCCGTGCATTACCGTGTTGCGATACCGAGCGCCAATAACAGTAACTGCTTGACCAGCCTCAACTTTCATTATTTTTGAAACAATTGTTCAATAATGAAAGCGCGTTATTGTACCGTGTAACGCTCCATTTTTGATTACCCTAAACTCTCAGCTGTCAAATTGTTCTTTTTCGGGGTTGCCAACCATTTATTGCAAAAATGGCGGCAAATTCAAGTCCCAAAAATTTAAGCTCGGGCACCCCTTTATTTA